>NC_053119.1:35016676-35019176 GCF_010015445.1 Perca fluviatilis
GTTATGCTCTCTCTCTCTCTCTCTCTCTCTCTCTCTCTCTCACTCTCCAGGCCTTTGTAGCTACAGGTACCAACCTCTCTCTTCAGTTCTTTCCAGCCAACCTGCACGGAGATCAGAGGCAGGTCCCTGCAAGGGAGTATGTCGACTTTGAGAGAGAGACAGGAAAGGTAGGACAAGTAAAAGATATCCACAAGCATGCGCGCACACACACACACACACACACACACACACACACACACACACACACACACACACACACACACACACACACACACACACACACACACACACAGTGAAAAGATATTTTTCAGTTGTCTGATTAACCCATCAAACAACTGCTGACAAAATGTCCTATTTAAACATCTATTGGATTTGAAAACCTGTTTGCCATTTATATCATGCTTTAGTCATATAGCATGTGATTCATCCCACTTTGTTGACACACATGACAATGTGAAACTTTTACAGAAAAAAATAGATTTTGGAGAAACTCATACATCTCTGTCTGCTTTTTGGCTTTCAGTTCCTCTTTTATTTCATGAAATGGAAATGAAACGCACTCAAAGACAAAAACATTGCATGCATTTATAAATGCCAATGTTGAGTTTCATGATCCTGAACATGTCAGGATATTTAGGTTGTGTACGTTAGGGGTGTGAATGTTTAGGCACCTCACGATTTGATTCAGAGAGCTACAATGCGATTATAAAACCATTATTGATGCATCAACATTCATGATTTCCATACATGATTTTTTTTTTCAGTGTGTGACTACTCGTTTACAGTTTTTTACAATCACTTTGCTACTAATTTCAGAACCTTGATGTCATTTTTCAAAACTCAAAATGGTCATCACTTCTAACACAGGCTGTCCAATGTTCAAAACATTGCATTGTGCATTCATATCTTTAAAGAAATATTGCACTTTCACAATCATTGGTTCAAAAAACAAAAATGTATTGTGAAATACCATTGAAACGTTACTTTAGATCACCCACACACAAGCTACCCATAGTTTCACTGTGTTATTGTTCGTACAATCATTAAATATTGTAGTACAAAATAGGTGATACATGTTTCATTATGGTACTACATATAAATATATCCCTGTAAAAGTACTGCAGTAGTAGAGAGAATACTACAGACCAATGTGGTACAAGTATATATATATATATATATATATATATATATATATATATATATATATACTGTATTTAACCTTTATTTACAGTATCCAGGTAAGTCGATTGAGAACAAATTCTCATTTGCAACGATGACCTGTCACATTCACACAGTTCCACATTCATACCTGGAAGCTGCCCAGTACAACCACAGTCTGATCTGCTGGCCACTGAGCAGTGTATATATATATATATATATATATATATACAGTACTTTATATATAAAGTATATATAAATTATATATCTCAATCATCAGTAACGAGTTAGATTGGACAAGCAATTCCAAGGGCCTGCATGCATACAGTGCAGTACTGTCAATGCAATAAATAGTCTTAAAGGTGGTACATGGGAGCATAGGGGTGGGAATCACCACAGGCCTCACGATACGATATCATCACGATACTTATGTCACGATACAATATTATTGCGATTTTAAAGATATTGCAATATTCTGCGATATATTGCAATTTATTACCTTTTTTCCAACTTCAAATTTTTCCAAATTTCAAATTATGTCCCCAAAAGAAAACTGTCAACATCTGTTTTGTCTAAAAAGATACATGTCTCTGTTTGTTCATCTCATTTCAATTGTATTGCTGCAAAATGGGATTGTCAAGCAGACCAACACATATATAATAAAAGATCGATACTTGGCGTCTGTGTATCGATACAGTATTGCCACGGAAAATATTGCGATACTATGCTGTATCGATTTTTTCCCCCACCCCCAGTAAACAGTAGTACATTACAGTAAAGAATGATGATGAAATATTACATCCATAGATAATGTAGTCTAATTGGTTCATGCTCCACGCTAACTGGTGACAATGAATCTCGTTATCTTGAAACTTTCATGATCTAAACATGGAATATTGTTTGTCTGTTTCCATACAACTATGCATTAAGAGTAATGCAACAGTTACTTATCATTTTGAGTATTTGTATCGATTGATAGTTAGATCATTGTAATGGAATGAATAGACAATCATCTGAAATGTAATGTGTGAATTGCCTTTTGAAACAGTAGTACTTTGATGTCATATTGAACAGGTGATCTTTGTTAAATGAACAAATGATCTTTGGTTTATGTGTATTGTATCCAAGCAATTGAAACAAGTGTTAGAGTTTTGAAAAACGTGCATTTTGATCATTGGTTGTGAGTTTTGTGTCTAGAGTTTTGAAAAATGACATCAAGGTTCTGAAATTAGTGCCAAAGTGATTGTACAGGGGATATAATGTTGAGAATTGGGGATTAAAATCTCTGATTGTTGAGTTTTCTGCATCAAGACATAATCTTTCAAGAGAGAATCATGATGCA
>NC_053119.1:35386676-35434176 GCF_010015445.1 Perca fluviatilis
GGTGAGAGGGAGCGCAGAAGAAAGAAATGAAATGAAATGATAAAACATGTTTTCCCTGGAGAATGGGTGGTTGAGATTGCAGAGTAATCCCCCTGCTCGGCAGGATGTGTGTGCACTTGCATGCAGGGGTTTGTGTATGTTCATTTATGTGTTGGTGCGTGTTACTGTGTGTGGTTGTACATGTCTGAGTGTATGTGTGTATGAAGTTAGTGGTGGGACCACGGCTTTCTGGTTATTATTGAGGAGAAGGCTAAATTAAAACACATGGACTAAAGAATCCTTTTAAGTTTGCTGGTAGAGACCCCTGGGAGCCAGTTTAGTAGGAGGCCATCTCACACACACACACACACACACACACACACACACACACACACACACACACACACACACACACACACACACACACACACACACACACACACACACACACACACACACAGCCTACTGGGGAAAAACTAAGCTGGATCTGCACGAGAGAGTTAATGTGTTCATGCATTTTGTAGTTTGATGGTGTATGTGTTTGTCCCTGAGCAGAAACAAACAACTCCGACATCAGCCATCTTGGTTGGGGGTGACAGACGGGGGCCATCTTGCCACATGTAGCTAGCTGTGATGCATGGTGTATTCTGATAAAAAATACATATAGTAGTCAAACTAAAACCACAGTTATTCCTAGTCTGTCATCAACCCAAAATATTGATGAATGGGCCAAAACTAATTCGAAATTTTTTTCCGTATTATGTAGCGTTTTGTGGACTTTGCATCGTGTTCAAGTGCAACTTTAACATGAGGAAGACAAAAGAGGACATAAGGCAAATTAAGGCAACATAAGGTGAATACTGTCAATACTATCAGTTGGCTATAGTTCTTTGAAATCCACATGATTTGTTAGAGCATTAACTATAGGCGTATTAGATGAAGAAGCAAGCATTTTGTAAATATCCACTGTGGAAAAATACAAATAGTGCTTTGAGGAATTTATTTACTTTGATACACATATTTTAATCATAAGTCCAAACAGACAAAACAAGGTATTTATTTGTTGCAGGGAATTGAATGAAATTGAAGTTGCATGTGAACAAAGTAAGTGTTCATGCTGCGATTACACTGAATCACTGCAACATGAAAGGTGAACCATCATCGTCTTTAGAGCCAATCTCTTAAAGTTTCCTGTAGTAGTAGTCCACTGTCAGCGATATCTGATGTACGTACATCTGTGGGTCCCAGGTGCTGGCTTGAGGAACCATGTTAGTTAGCGCTGAATTCTCAGCAGGAAAAGCACTGGTATCTGTAATGCTAACTATACTGTTGTAGCAAATGGGCCCCGAGTTAGCAGCTAGCTGCGGCTATAACATTGAATTGGTCCCAGGTGCAAGAGTGAAGCACCAAGTAATTCAGTGCCACTCCAGCAGAAGGCCTATAAAGAGGCACCATTAATTTGAGTGGAAATTGGACAAACACACACACACACACACACACACACACACACACAGTAACACAGATCAATGACACATAAATGTGTGTACACCCACTCAAACACGCACATACCCACAGACCCCACACATCTGGTTAATGTAATGCCATATTAATGTGCGTGGGCCTGACTGCTCAGCTGGTTGTGTGTGTGTGTGTATATATGTGTGTGTGATAGAGATTGTGTGCATCTACAGTACCATTGTTATTCCCTTCCAATGCAGCGTTAAGCCAGTGTGACAGCTTTTAAATTGTGGATAAGATTGTGTGTGTGTGTGTGTGTGTGTGTGTGTGTGTGTGTGTGTGTGTGTGTGTGTGTGTGTGTGTGTGTGTGTGTGTGTGTGTGTGTGTGTGTGTGTGTGTGTGTGTGTGTGTGTGTGTGTGTGTGTGTGTGTGTGTACACAGTATGAGCGAGAGAGGCAGAGAGAGTGTGAGTCGGGGGAGTGTCGACGGGTCTCAGTAGGAGTCAGAATGTGGAGCATAGGCTCCCTGAGGAGAGGAGGAGCGGAAAAAAACTCCTACAGATCAAATGGAGAACATTCTCTGGCCGTGCTCTGCCACATGAACACCCAACACACAATCATACACAGACATACACATCCCATGAGGGAAGCTATCTTACCGACCACAGCATCCCAAGGTTGGGTCAATGTGATGTGTATAGAGCTTTAAACACACTCACAAGGTGTTTTAAAACGGCTATGGAGGCCCTGTGCTTGTGTAACCACTGTCCATTTACTTTTGAAATGTATAAAAGCTGCCTGGTGCGCGCGCACACACACACACATCCACAGACGCACGCACATGTCAACAGTGTCCACACACTCGTGCTAGGTGTGAGTGAGAAGGAGACAAGAGGGCGAGAGATTGTTAAAGATGAAAAACCAATTGAGATGGAAGAGGAAGTGATGAGAAGGTAGGCTGCAGGTAAACGACGGAGCTGTCAGTCAAGGCAGGGGACGGAAACTGCCGCTGTCAGTGACAAATAGCAAGTCATTAACCCAGCTAGTCGCTTCTTAGATGGTGAGATGGTGTGGGTGGAAAATTGTGTGTGCGTGCGTGTGCTTGTGCTTGTGTGTGTGTGTGTGTGTGTGTGTGCAGAGAGAGAGAGAGAGAGAGAGAGAGAGAGAGAGAGACAGATATTGTGCATATTCTTTCCGAAGGTATTTGTGAGGTCTCTGTTAATCGAGCACATACAGCTGCACTCTTGTCTATTCTCTTTCCTCTCTCAGTGGGGGAGAGGAGAGATTACCAGGGCGCCTGTCTAGCTGGGAGGGAGGGGGAGATGTAGAAGGAAATGAGGGAGGAAAAGAAGAAGAAGAGTAGGAAAGAAGTACCTGGGGACATGACGAAGACAGGTGAGGAGAAGGAGGAGGGCTGGAAAGTGGAGGTAAAACTTAAAATGTGCAGAGAGGAAGTGGAAGATGGTAAAGGGAGGAAGAGGAAGAGGAGGAGGAGGAGGAGGAGGAAAACATGGAGCAGGGAGGAGAGCACGTCTGTTAGTGCACAGGGCCCTTGGGTGACTGGTTTGCCTCCCGCGGGACATATCCCCACTGCCAAGCTCTTACCGTCTGTCGCAACCCGTTGACACACACACACACACACACACACACACACACACACACACACACACACACACACACACACACACACACACACACACACACACACACTTTGCTGCGTCTGTCGTCAGGATAGCAGCTGAGTCCTGTGAGGCCAAGGCTCTTATTAAAACCACAGATCACTTCCTACAAGAGAGGGAGAGAAGGAGAGGTAGGAGGGGTGTAATCTGAAACAAAATTACAGACAGCCTCCTGCACTCTGGCCTGCCACTGACTGACTGACTGTGTGTGTGTGTGTGTGTGTGTGTGTGTGTGTGTGTGTGTGAGCGCACGTACGTGCGTGCGTGTGTGTTTTTCTAGTTCGGTAGCTGTTATTGACTAAATAAATATGCTCTTAATAGCTTTTCATTATTGTTCCTCTTTTCTTTTCTTTTTTTTCACCCCATTGGCTTTCATCCTCTTAGCTCCTCTCTTTTTTCCCTTCTCCCTCCTTCCCTCCCTTGCTCCCCCTCTCTTGCACTCTTCATCACCATGTGCCCCTCTTCCCTCCTTCTGCCCCCTTCCCCGCTGCCACCCCCTCCCCCCTTCACTCTGTGTCTCTGTACCCGGGGGTGGCCCGAAGATTCCTGTGCTAAGCCCTTGGCATACATACAAGTGCACAGCGCACACACAGACACAGCTGGCTGGCGCTCAGGTTTTCCAGGGAGAGAGCAGGAGCCCGGCACCAGAGGAGAGGGGGTTGGAGAGAGGAGAGGAGAGCAGCAGCAGTAGAAGAAGAAGAAGAAGAGGTGGGGGGTACAACATGCAGAGAGGGAGGGAGGGATGGCAGGGAGGGGGTGAGACGGAGAAGGGTTGTTGTGAAGTCATTTTTCATCACAGGGTTCATTTTTCACCGCAGAGTTCTTCCACTCTCTACATTGCTCTATTTCTCTTTATCTGTCCTCTACTCCTCCCGTTCCCCTCCCTTGATCCCGCTTTGTCTCTCTTTATCTTCCCTTTTTCCTCTTTTTTTTTTTTTTTTTTTCCTGTCGTCCTTTCTCTCTCCCACTTCTTCCCCTCACCTCTCTCTCTCTTTCTCTCTCCCTATTGCCTAAACTCTTCCCATCCTCTCTCTGTCTCACTCTCTCTCTCTCTCTCTCTTTCAGCCTAGTTTCTCCTTTATGAAATATGGATGGGAGCAGTTTTGGGCGCGCTGAGAGGTTTGCAGTTGGAGGGAGGGAGGGAGGGATGGAACTTGGGAACTGGCAAGGGAAGGAGGGAGGGGAGAGGCAGAGAGACAGAGAGGGGAGAAGAGGGAGGGAGCTCGTGTCTCAGCAGACGTGCCTTGTGCATGCACCTAAACACCTCACTGAGCAATCTGTCAACATGTCAGCAACACATGTTTGGTAAAAAAAGAGAGAGAGCGGTTGGAAAGAGAGAGAAGAGGGTGAAAAAAAATCTTTCTTCTTCCAGTGGGAGTAATGGCTCCCACCAGGGCTCTGGAAATGCTTTGAATTCAGCAGATTTCTATTGCAGGGTCCTCCCCCGGGGGCGTCTTTTACAATGCCTGCATCTCAGAAATTTGAGCCCGAGGACCCCTGGGGGCATCCTTTCATAATGCCTGAAAATGTAGGGTTATATTGTGTGCTCTTCCCCATGGGGCTTTTATTAATACCTGTATTCACTGCCACTGGAAATTACACAGGCGGCGCTGCAGGGGCCCGCACTCGCTCCAGGAAGGGAGAAAGACTCTGCAGGGACGTTTTCTCTCTTCTCCTCTCTTTTCCCTTCTTTCCCCCCCCCCCTCCTCCTTCCTCCTCCCTCTCCTCCTACTTTGACTCTCTTCCCTTTTTTCTTACTTAATGCAAGAGCGAAAAAGAAGAATTTGCCAAAGGACACAAGAAGTGTGTGTGTGTGTGTGTGTTGGCACCAGCTAACCCCCTTGTATTCAGCCCTACTTTGCTCAGAGGAAAAGACACACTCGATTAAAAATGTAACTTCCCTCTTCTTTCTCTCTCATCTCTTCCTCTCTCTGTCCTTGTGTGCCTGTGTGTAGATCTCAGAGAGTAAATATTTGTGTGCGTGTCTGAGAGTGTGTGTGTGTGTGTGTGTGTGTGTGTGTGTGTGTGTGTGTGTGTGTGTGTGCGCGTGCGCGCACGCATGCATGCATGTGGACAGAAAAAAGCCTAAATCTATAGTCCAGTACAGATTTTTCTACTTGTGTGAGACGACTGCTTCTGTCTCCAAACATTCATTAGAATTCTTCAGCCAAAGGGTTTGCAGCTTCTTTCTGCATGTCAATGTGTTTGTGTGTGTGTGTGTTTATTGATCAAATATTTACACAGTCAGATTATAGAAATATACATTTACATATCTTTGAATAAATAAATAAAATGTTTGATCTCCCCAGTCAGACAGTTTAGATTTCAGATTTAGAAGATGCACTCTGACTGTTTGAGTCATGACTGGACTGTACGGATTAAACTTTAGATGCCCCTATGTTACGAAACAAGTAGTCTTGCATTGCCAGACCTATCTCCACAGCACTGTGGAGTAAGGTCCGGCTACACCACACATACATTCTGGGATAGGAGGAAAAAAAAAAACGGTTGCAGGGACGGTGGCTCTGCAAAACTTGTTTTGGTGGAACACTTGCACCCCGCAAAAGAAAACGCCACATACAATATTTAATGAAGTTAACTGTTCACGCAATACAGTAATGTCAGCTGTTTAAATCAGCTGGATACATGGTTAAATGTAATTTGCTCTTACCAGTGTATCGCCGTGTGTACTTCGTCCACAGCAACCCCTGCCAATCTGTCCCAAAATGTCCCAGTTAGAGAGGAAATGCCGTAAACCTATTCTTTGTTAATCTTTACAATCATTCACCGAAAGAACCAATTTTCAGCCATTTTCAGCGTGTCGATTGCTAGCTCGAAGTTCGGTGCCGGTAGCCAACGGTACCTATTTTCGGTATTTTACTCTCTGTTTAATAACAAAAACATTTATTTCAGTGAAAAAAGTCCAAACCTCTCAAATTCAACATTTTGTTATTTACAGTATTTAGAAATTTTACACACTAATAAATCTCCTCCCTACCTCCCTCTCCCCTCCCAACCCTGTCCCTACAACAAATAATTATTAATTTCCTACACTGCACTGGAACTTTTTTTTTCTTGTATTCTATTTGTATCTTACTCTATTTTAGCCTGTTTTTATTTTCTATCTCTTGAATTGTTTTTAATTGCTCTTTGATGTTTTATGTAAAGCACTTTGAATTGCCTTGTTGCTAAAGTGTGCTAAAGAAATAAAGTTGCCTTGCCCTACAACCTCCAGCCTGTCAGTCTGTCACCAGGGCATAGAAAACTGAGGGGCCCGTCTCAGCGGAGGTGTAACCACACCGCTGCGACCGCTTTCGGCTCGCCATTATATATATATATATTGCAGCGAATGCTGTCTGCGTGGAGTTTTGAAAAGTGCAACTGCACTTTCGACTGCTTTATCGGCACTGCCGTGACTCACTGTTACTTGAACAAGCTGCAGAGGCGACGAGCAATTAACAATATATATAAAAATATAAATACAGCTAAAATAGAATAAGACCGATAGGAAATACAAGTGCAAATTATAGTGCAGTGTAAAAAAATTACTTAAAGGGGTGATAGAATGATTATATAGGGTATTTCACACTGTTCCTTATGGTCTCCTAATGGGGTATGTAACATTGGTTGGGCTGAAAATGGCCTGGTTGATATTTTACTGGCCCTTATGCATCCCTGTGTTTTGGCCCTATTTGAAACAAGAGCTTTTCTTCCAAATATGGTATGGTCATGAATATTTAGATGAGCTGCGCGCTGATTGGTTGAGCGACTTGCCATACGCACATATTAGAGACGCGCGCTGATTGGTTGAGCAAATCCCCAATACACATACATTAGAGAAGCGACAGAATCTCATATTCCAGACACTGCAATGTTTCATTACCAAATTCACTTCTGAGACTTTTTTAAGCGAGAAATCAACTATATAAAGCTGAAATATGGGCCGTTTTACAAAATTTGATGGCTAATTGCAAATTTGTGAGCAAACGGTCGACGTTTTAGGAGCTCCACACAGTCTGACGAGAAAGCGGCAGCCTGCTGGGCTCCATACCCAGGGCAAAGTCACCCTTTGTGGATACTGCACTACGGGGCTCCGCGGCCAGCTGCATAACTGCATAACTATAATATATTTACGGTTTGAATTTCGTCACGCCACTTTGATTTTAAGGCATTTTTATGAACGCGAGGCGTCTTTGTAGGACCAGCAGCTGCTTGCTATATGTCCCATTCATTTCAATGGGGAAATACCGCAGCTAGCTAGCTACACTGTCGCCATAACTAAATTATATTTACAGTTTGAATTTCGTCACGCCACTTATATTACATCATTCCCCACTATCTCATAAAGCTAACCGTTGTGTCCGATTTGATTTTAAGGCATTTTTATGAACGCAAGGCGTCTTTGTAGGACGAGCAGCTGCTTGCTACGTGTCCCATTCATTACAATGGGGAAATATCGCAGCTTGCTCACTTTTGCATAACTAAAGTATATTTACAGTTTGAATTTCGTCACGGCATGAATATTACAGGTTCCTCAAGGTCTTACAAAGCTTAGCTAACACTTGTCCGATTTCGGATATCAATTGAATGTATTTTTGTGAATGTCAGAGTTAGGAGGAGGCTAGCTAGCTCTCATTGATGGACTCCATCTCACCGCGGCTCTATCAATGAGACTCACGGACAAGAGGCTTTATTTCCCCGATTGTTTGTTTAAATAACTCAACACACATACCCATTATAAGATTAACTGGAACCTGCGGGCTGCCGGTAAAAGATTGCGGGCGTAACAAGCTCGCTGACACTGCGGTCAGGGTGGCGATGTAGCAACCCAGGCAGCACCAACACCGGCACTAAACTCCGACACACAGTCGGAGAAAATTTGCAATTAGCCATCCTTTTTCGTAAAGCGGCCCATATTTGAGCTTTATATGGTTGATTTCTCGCATAAAAAAGTTTCAGAAGTGAATTTTGTAATGGAATAGCAGAGATCTGCGTGACCTAGCTAGATTCAGAAGACTACCTGATCTCAGGTCAGTTGTGTAGCCTATGTAAATATTGGGGCGTAACTGTTCTCTTAAGGTTCCGGATTTTGAGACGCTTGCGTAAGCAACTCAGCTTTGTCGGGATTCGCCCGTTTTCAGCGGCAGTTTCAAAATATGAGATTTTCATAGTAAAGGGGTGTCAGTGGGACTTTGAACTTCTATTTATGTCCTATTTACCCACCGAACTGTCGTTATTCAACTATGACAGGGTAAAATCGGTTTTGCATTCTATCACCCCTTTAAAAAAAGGCTGCGTAATAAAAGACAAGTCTTCAGCCTTGATTTAATTCAGCCTTGACTGAGATTTGCAGTGGACCTATAGTGTGGAAATCCCTTCAAGGTGTACATTATATAATGCAGTTAAAGACACAACTCAGCTACACTTGTTGGACTCCCATTTCCAGTACAGAATTTGAGTATGTGTATGTTGCACTGGCAAATTGCAGAATCGCAAGCAGAAATACCCTGTGGTACCCTCCTTTTGAAATCTGACAGGATCTCATGGTTTTTTTCCTTCCAGACCCAGCACTGTTCCGAGCCACTTTTTAAATGCCAAGCATTTCTCACCAACAGTGTCAGAGGCAACCTACTGGCTATCTGTTGGATAAACAAACGCACAAGTTGAGGGACTGTGATTAATGACGTCCCCACAGCATAGTTTTTAAGCATCAAGCTGCTTGATATGTTGATACAAGATATTGAAAACCATGGACTTTGGGAAGTGTCATTTTACTAACCTCACTTAATTCAAGTAGCTACTGTGCTCTAAAATCCAATATACTGTATACTTAGGCTGCCAAAAGACACCCACTACATTATGGAGCTGGTTGTCCTCAGTGTGGGCATTGCAACAATTTCCATTAAATCAGTGATCCATTGTTCATAATTTTACTATTTCCACTACATCTGTCAATGTGTGAAGGGTTTTTGTAAACCCAGTAAACAAAAGCAAATATGTTTAGAGGCACAATGTGCAGGAGTTTCCTAAAAACAATGTATAGACGTGAGAGTGAATAAATAACCCCTCTCAATCATCACTAATGACCCACTACAAGTGTGCCGTTGTCTGTAGAGAACCTGCCCTCTGCCTGGATTTTCTTATTTTGCCGTTTTGGGCCGTTTCTGGCCGTCAGCCTCAACAGAAACGTAGCAACCAGGTGCCAGAGAGCAAGCACAGATCCACGATGAAGCTACGGAAATGTCGGACATAGTGCCCGAAGGAACGCAAATATAGCGAGGCAAAATGCCAACCGTGTGTGTGGGTTTAAGTTTGTTTGTCTGTTGTGTTTCAGTTTGGGGAATGTAACTTGTGCATAAACATTAATGTACAGTATGTGTGCCCTTGTGTATGTATCTATATATTTGTGTGTGTGTGTGTGTGTGGACGGGTCAGGATAGAGTTGTCATGGGGCCATGTGCAGGCTTCTTCTATGTATGAGTGTATGTGGGGGGGGGGGTGGTCATCTGGATAATGAGGAACAGGCCATTCCCTTGGATTCCTGCACCCCTGCCAACAACCAGGACCCCCAGAACCTCGTCCCCCCCCCGACACATGGGACTCTTTTCCTCCCTGTCTCTCCCTCTGCTTCATTTTTCTCTCTTCCCAAGTGGAACGTGCCACCTCCCTCCATTTGATTCTCTCTCTCTCTCTCTCTCTCTCTCTCTCTCTCTCTCTCTCTCTCTCTCTCTCTCTCTCTCTCTTTCTGCCTTTTTACCTCTCTTCTTCCATTTTTTGTCCACTTCCTTCTTTCCTCCCTCCATTCTCATCCCCACTGGGACCCCAAGCCCTATACCTCCTCTCCTCCTCAATCGTTTTCAGAGCATACAGACCACATTCTGCCTCCCTCCCTCCCTCCCTCCCTGCTGAGTTCTCAAACTCAAAACTGACCACATCCCTTCCTTTCACCCTCTGTCTCCCTTCCCCACACCCTCCCTCCACTCCCTCCCTCCACTCTCTCCCCATCTTCTCTGTTCCCTGTGGGGCTGGGCCCAAAGCTCTGATCCCTTCCTCCATGCCCCCAAACTCTCCCACTGTGCCCTCACAAGACACACACACACACACACACACACACCCTGTGGCGACTGGCCCCTGTTTGTCTCCCTCCCTCTGTTTTTCCACTCTTTCTTTCTCTCGTTCCCCACCTCTGTCTCCCACACCCTGTTTGATGCTTTAGATGTTATACACTTAAGCTGTTGTCCTCAAGTTTGTATTTTCAATGGAGCAATTTATTGAATTGTACATTTGCGCTGTAACCACTTAGGGTGAATAATTCCTATATTCATTATGATTTAATTGAAAATTCCCCATGAAGTATATGTAGGTATTTTTTGATAATGGAATATGTTGATGTTTTTGATTAGTGTCGTACCAATTATTTATTTACGCTGCATGCTTTATTAATAACTTTACACGTGTCACCCTGCCCACTCAGTGATGATCAGATTCTATGAACTAAGTTGACCAAAGGCATGGCAAAATATGTCATGTTTTTTAGTCTGTTTCTGTGACATTTAGTCATTGATTCAGAATTTTCTACTTGTCACTCCTTTGTGCAGATAAGTGTATATGTATTCCCTTTTCATTTTGCTTGTGTCAGTTCACGTCATTGTACTGATAGAAGGCTCAAAATCCACAATATGTAATTCCTGTAGGGAACTAGCACTGGTGCTCTGCTGTATCAGGATGACTGCAAAGACATCATCTATCTTGGGACGTTCAACACCTGTCCATCAACTACAGGGGTTTCAAATGCTCCTACACAACACTACACAATATTCCATGGCATTTAGCAGTTGCATGTTCTTGTTGTTATAAATGACCTCAACCCCGCTCCTATGTTTCTTATCTTGATTTTGATTTCTGATTATAGTACTATAAAGCATATGATGTGAATATAAATATATCCTTCAAAATTGTGAAATTTCCCCCTGCATTCCTGCTGTACTCCCACAGTAAGCATATTGAATTTACTACTGCTAACATACAACATGCTAAGTTTAAGGTGTGCACATGTGCACGCACGCACGCACGCGCACACACGGTTTCAGTCACAGACAGTGGTGGCAAAGGGCAGTGTACCACAGGGAGAGGGCCTATAATAGTTTTAACCCAGCGCTCAGGTGTGACTCGCCTTTGTCCAGCCAAATGTCAGAGAAAAGCACAACTCTAGGGAGAGAGGGAGAAAAGAGGGAGGGTGGAGGGAAGGACGGAGAGTGGAGAAGAGGATCAAGGGAGAGTGAGTCAGAGTGGAAATGCAGGAAAGGGGAGTGAGATGCACAGCAGACAGAGGGGAGTAAAGGACTACCACTCGATAGACTGATCTTGCTGACTGACAATGTGGAGATTTCCGATGTGCGATGAATGCCTCGAATGGCTTACTGTATTTTTATCTAAATAAATGTTAATCAGCTAACAGACTGATTGTTATGTCCAGTGAGTGAGTGGCAGTTTTTGGCAGCCTGTCTGTCTGGGCCCCTGGTTATGTGGGGGCTGGGAGCCCTACTCTGCTCTGTTCTCTCCCCGCCTCAAGAGCTCCCTAGGGGGGCTGCAAGACCAACTCTGCCAGCCTCTCTCTCACACTCAATGTTGAACACGCACGCACACTGACGTCAGCTGCTCTGGGCCTTCTCCCCTGGGTGCTACCAAAACCCTTTGTTCCCCCCCACCCCGTTCCATCCCTGCCTCCCTCCTCTCCATCTCTCCTTCCACCCCTCCTCACTCCTCTCCCTGTCCTTTGTCCCTAGAAATAGCTGTCCTGCTTACTGCCTGATTGGAATTCACTGCACTATGGGAAGTCACAGGGGAGGGTCATTGTCGAGTGTGTGTTTGCGTGTGCACACGTGTGAATGTGTTTTTTTTTTTTTTTTTTTTTTTTTTGTAAAATCATCATGAGTGCTTGTCTATTTCTTGAGCGAGTTTGGCTTGTGTATTCGGGTGCGTATCAACCAGCCATGTGGCTGTACTGCTGTTGAGAAGCAGTTTAGTAAGAAGTGTGTGACATGTTTTCAGAGAAAATATTTTTTTATATCCTACCCATGTATTTTATATCCTGATAAAGTATTGATTGTTTGTCTATTAAAATTATGATGTGATGATATAAGGCCTAGGACCAGGATGAAATCTACTTATTTTATTATCAAGAACACTAGTTGTGGACAATAGTTCAGGTGAGAGAAAAGCCAATGGGGGCCAATTAAGTATCTTCATACTCAGCCAGCATAGTTTTACTATATGTGTGTGTGTGTGTGTGTGTGTGTGTGTGTGTGTGTGTGTGCGTGTGCGTGCACACAGTATACTGTATGTGCAGTATTTGTAAATGAATATTTTGTATGTAGGTTTTTCTTCAATGTGTTCTCTGGGTGTTAGCAGTGTGTGTGTGTGTGTGTGTGTGTGTGTGTGTGTGTGTGTGTGTGTGTGTGTGTGTGTGTGTGTGTGTGTGTGTGTTCATGCGTGCTTCTGCTCCCAGCATGAATCCGAGAATTGGGGTTAAGGAACAAGAGAATTCCTCCCTCATATTCCCTCCTTTCCTCTCCTCCGGTCTCTCTCTTCCCCCTCTGTCTTTGTCTCTCTCTCACCCGTGCAAGTGGGATGTCTTAAAATATTAACCAATCTGCTCTTCATTTTTCAAATATGATAGAAAACACACTACTAAATAAGTCAGGAGTGAGGCCTGCCGGGAAGCGCAGCAGGACGGGGCACTCAAATGAACAACAAAACAACACAAACAACAACAATAAAGAAAGGGAAAGATGGAGAAGGGAAGGTGGGGGGTGGGGGGAGGAGGGGTAACTCTTGCACTTGTATTAGCCAGCCTGGGTCGCTGCAATGTCTATCCAACATCCATCCATCTATCTATCCATCTAGGCATCAGTCAAGCTGATGTCATTGTTTCTTTCATGTAGTCACTTTTTTTTCTCTATATCTTTCCACTGTCATCTGTCTCACACTGTATTTTACCCTCCTTTTCCTCTTTTCACTTTTTCTCCACTCTGATAGCAGGTAGATTGTATTATTAGACCACACACACTGCGTGTGATATGGGGGGGGGAGGGGGGTTAAAACAATGGCTGGGGAGGCTCAGTGGCTGACTGAGGCCTTGCTTTACCTCAACAGTGCTGCTGGCCGGAGGGAGCACCCTGCTTGACTAATGAGCTGCCCCAGGAAGAGGCACTGCTACGTGGGCCTGTATTGCTTTCTCTCTGTTCCTGGGATAGAGTTGGCGCTAGGGCTGATTTTGGTGGGGGAATGAGTGTTGGGTAGAGGGCATTTGGGGGTTTGCGTGGTAGGGTGAGTGGATATTTCTCCCCCTTGTTGGCTGCCAAGTCATGTGGCCTGCGAATGAGCAGATAAGTGTGTGTGTGTGTGTGTGTGTGTGTGTGTGTGTGAGTCAAGAACTGCTTGTGTACAGAGATTTGTATGCGCCTGCGTTCTCAGTGTATGTGGGTATTTTCTGTGTGTGTTGGGGAGTTTGTCCTCAGAGAATAGTGTGTGTGGTGGGGGGTTGCAGTGACAGCTGCAGAGGGGGGCCGGGGGCCTGACTGCTCGCTGGCTGATAAGGGGGGCTTTCATCAGAGACACGACAAGAAGACTAATAAATCTGCAGTGCAACACGCGCACTCACACACACATACAATATACACACAAACACACAGAATCACACAGAAGAGAGGCGTTGTGAAAAAGTTAAGGAAAGCTAGATAGGGCTGTGGGACACTCTGTAAAGACATTTAGATTGTGTGTATGTGTGTGTTAACGGAAGTGGGGGTTCACAGGTTTGAGGAAACAGACAGTGAATCAGAAAGATATATAGATGTGCGTATTTGTTATATATTTCACTTTTTTGCACATAATTATTGACCGGTTACCTTGCACGGTAGCTGGATTCTCGCAATATCACAAGATCACACAAAAATCTATCTTGTCAGGCCTAAAGTAATGTGTGTATGTGTCCTAGCCACCGTGGCCCGTCCAATCATCATCCTGGGAGGAGCTACTGGCAGCTAGGGGCGCAGTTTAGGCGTGTGTGACGACACGGAGAGGTGACTTTTCATTCACATCAATCAATCAATCAATTACACATTGATCAATCAATCAATCAATCAATCCAGATATCTTAGATATCTATCTATCCATAACCCACAGGTCTTTATTAAAAAGCCATTTCCAAGCCAGGAATTAAGTGACATGACACATAAGAGACTGTATCCAGGACCGACTGTTTCACTTTATAGTGTGCTTCATGTCCAGTGCGGTGATGCTCGTGACATGCCCATTGTGTATCAGGGGTATTGAATGATGTGTGTTGTATTGTATACCACTACGCTGAGTCAAAGGTGTGGTAAAGCAGGCTTTGTAAAATAGACTTCTATGGAATTAACCCTCTGCCTTAACCTTCCCTCTGGTCCTGACTCACTTCACCTCACATTCACAATAAACTGTATAGAAAACCACACTGACGAAAGTGAAAGGGGGGGGGTCTGTAAACTCATACTGCAAATCTCGCTGCAGCGTTATGTTCCGTTTTGTTGACCTATGATGATTACGAGTGTAGGGTCCTAGTGCTGTCAGCCCAGATAGCATGACACACATATGCAGAGCTACGGCTGGGTGTAAAGATTTGATACTCTGACCATTTTTCACGTCAGATATTTTGACACTTTAATTTATTTATAGTATCAAATCATAACAACAGTTATCTTGAGAAACCTTACAGATAGAGTAGGTCAAGACCACACTCTATAATTTCCAAAGCCCCAACAATTACAGTAATTCCCTTAAGAGCAAGCATTAGCAGTGGCTGTTGCGACAGTGGTGAGGAAAAACTCCCTTTTAGGAAGAAATCTCGGCAGACCCAGGCTCTTGGTAGGCGGTGTCTGACTGGGCCGGTTGGGGGTGTGATGAACAGTGGCAATAATGGTCACAGCAAATTTCCTTTAAGAAAAATACATGTTTTTTTTAAATACTGAAATGAGCAGATTAAGGCATGTGTAGGTAACCTTACACTCAGCCCCGGACATTTCACAGTATACCGTTGCAGCTCACCATCTACCAAAACTAGTTTTGTTTTGCTAGTGTCCCTCCTGCTCACCCCCAATTTCCACCGGCAGAGCTCCTATTTTTGCCGGATGCCGGATTGCTCCGCAGCAATTCAGCACAGGGCAGACAGTGCGGGACAGGAAGTTGAGCACAGAAGCAAAATAAAACATCCGGTTAATTTTCAAAATAAAATACACCGTGCTCACGGCAGATCATATTTCCCTGCACTACACTTTGAAAACACAGCACAGAGTTGTTTCCCCTCTACTCCTCTGGATGGAAACAAACTGTTGTTGGTTTTGTGGTTCTATTCTACCTGAATTCGCGAGATCTCGTGGGTCCTCGTGACTTCAGCTGTTAGTCACGGCCGCAGCCATTAGGCAACAAATCCGGACCTGCTGGGTATTGACGGACGGCGGAGCACGGAGCCGACACGCAGCGGAGCCGGTCCGCAGACGTTCTGCATTCGGTGGAAATCCCCAGTTACTGACCTCTCCTAATAGAGACTGAATCAGTTTCCATTCCAGTAGTATGATGTGTTTTTCTTCTTCTTTCCTGATGTAATAATAGCCCCCACCAGTCCTTAATTATTCATATTTTAGTAATACAATCCAAGTTAACGGTTCAAACATTAGTACATAATAAAACTCCAGAGGCTTCGCTTTTAATTTAATTCCTCCGTTTAAATTAATTTTGGGGCATGCTTGTGCTTTTAGCTTGCTCCACCGCAGAGGGGAGGGGGTTGGTGAAGAGATAGAGGAGAGATGGAGTGAGAGATGGAGGAATGAGGGCCTGCTCAGGGAAATGGTGCAGCAGGTGGAAGAACAGCCATACAGGTGTTTATGCATGGGCAGGGCACTGAGATAAAGACTAGAAAGAGGCATGCAAAGACAGGATGGAAGGTGGTGAAGAACATGTACACATCTAATAACAGAACAATGCTGTTATTGTCACGCGCAATAAAGGATATTGGGTCCGAAGACGCTTAGCCTGGATCAACGGAAGTACATTTCCAGGATAAAGCCTGACATATCAGGCATGTCAGGCTTTGCGTCTCACCTTCCGCTCTCTGTGTGTTGCTGTTCTCAATTTCCCTTCGCTACGGGAGACAACAACAAACTTCGAGCTAGCAAGCCACACGTTATAAATTGCAAGTTTTGAAGAAAATTTGCATTGTGCAATAGGGCGGCAATATTTAAATAGCTAAGGTTACTGTATTGTGTGAACAGTTAACTTCATTTAATATTGCATGTGGCGTTTTCTTTTGCGGTGTGCAAATGTTCCACCAGAACAAGTTCCTTCCCGAGACTATTTTGCAGAGCCACCATTGCTGCGACCGGAGCTTAGCGCCGCCTATGACGATTGTGATTGGTTTAAAGAAACTCAAACAACTCAGAGCATTTTTTTTTTCTCTCCTATCCTAGAATGTACATGTGGTGTAGCCAGACCTTCCTCCACAGCGCTGTGGAGAAAAGATGCTTGACAGTATGCTGAGGGAATTTAGATGAACAATGGTCACCAAAAGTATTGTTCTGGTTTTGGTCATTGAATCTCACACATGTAATCACGTTTTTCATTAAGCCCTGATAATATATACGTATGAATTGGAATTCCATAATGGAGTCTGATTGCCTGTCAGTGGCCTTGTTAGACTTGAGCTAGCAAAGGACAATCAGGACACAAGCAGGTGGGCACTAAGAGATAGATAAAAGGGGAAAAGGAGGGTGGACCAAAGGGGGGTGGTAGTGAGCAGGTGTAGGGAGAGAGACAGAGAGAGAGATTGGTGAAGTATGGAGAGATACATGGGATAGGGTAAAGGGACAAACAGAAGGGGAAGAAGAGAAAGGGATTAGCCGTGCTGATGCTAGGGGGTCCCCTCTAAAGGCATGAAAGCACAATGAACCCCAGTCAGTCAAAGAGCCATTTCCATTTCTCTGCTCTCACCGCTCTATTAGATTGGTAGTGTCCTCTAACTGGTGTGTGTGCGTGTGTGAGAAATGCAGAGACAGAAGTAGAGTTTGCCTGCGCTCATATGTGTTTTGTGTTGTGTGTGTGCATATGTTCAGCTGCATGTCTACAGCTGTGTGTGTGTGTGTGTGTGTGTGTGTGTGCGTGTGCGTGCGTGCGCGTTTGAAGTCAGTGTGGTGCTATACAATAGTTTTGGTCCCAGAGCAATCCGCTTTTCTGCTGCAGAGACCAACCAGTCAGTGGTCTCCATTGATCTGCACCCCTCCTCCCCACCTCACTGTGTGTGTTTCTAGGTGTGTATGCCATTTTCTGTATATCCTTTGCATTATTACTTTTTTATATATTTGACTTTATGCATGTTATAAAATGTTTGTGTGCATGTATCTGCTCCACAAGGTGATGTCCCACGGTGTGTGTTATTTTGTCTGTTAGCTCTAACTATTTGTGTGTGTGGGTGTGGGTGTGGGTGGGTGTGCGGGTGTGTGGGTGGAAGGGACCAATTTCCCCTCAAAACACTCCTTCATTCCACAGCCATGCTTGGACTACCTACACACACACACACACACACACCCACACACCCTCACACATGGCTCAGCTTGGCGGATGTAGGTTGTAATTACGGGACCCCCTGGCCTCTCTCTCTGTCTTTCTCCTTATCTGCCCTGCCGACCTCTCCCCCCTTTGATCTGTTTCATGTCACCAACCATCTCTCTCTCTCTCCCTCTCTCCTGCTCTCGGTCTCTCTCTCATACACACACACACACACACACACACACACACACACACACACACACACACACACACACACACACACACACACACACACACACACACACACACACTTCTCTTTTTTTTCTTACTAAATCCACCTTTGTTTCTGTCTGTGCGTCCCTCCCTGTGTGTGTCTGAGCGCTGCTCTTTGTTGCAGCCAGTGTGTGGTCTCTAATTCACACAGGAGCCTCTTTTCTGACAGTTTGTTTTGAAACCTCTCCTTCTCCACTGTCACATTGAACTTGATACTTTGGGATTATTCCCTTTCTAACTGACCTTGTGTTGGCATACGTGTGTCTGTGCGTTTTGATAAGCAAAAGCTGGCAGCTACTTCTCTGCGAGATGAAAATGAGGCGGTTTGTGGAGTGTGTGAAAGTGACAGACCTAAGAATGTAGCTGCTTCCTGGAACACACGCGCACGAACGCACGCAAGTGAGCATGTACGCAGGCACTCACACACGCACGCAGCTCGTTACAGCTAACGTGTGAACAGTTGATTGTTTTTTGTGTGTTAATTGATCACAAGCAAAGACACCTTTCGTTCAAGTTCATGCGATACAATTGAGATGCAGATTTATTTTGCTTGTTGCAGTCTGAATGCACCTCCATGTTATGGGCTCCTTTATTGTTTTTTTTTTTAGTAGCCATTTCTTAGTGCTTGCATGTGTATGTTTATGCATATTACCCTCTGAATATAGTGCGTGTGTCTATCCCAGTGTTGATTCTCTCTCTCCACCTCTCTTGCCGTCTGTGCCTCTAATCCCTGAGTGTGTCACTAATGGCAGGTCCAGGTGTTCTGCTCTGCTCTGCTCCTCCCCCGGGGACTCCTCTTCAGTGTGTATGTGCGTACATGGGTTGTGTGCTTGTGTGTGTGTGTGTGTGCATGTGCATGTGCATGTGCATGTATTCCTCTCATGGGGGTTTAGGAGCTGTGAGTAGGGGGCTGTCCAGGATCCTGTCCTCCAGAAGGGAAGGGAGGGAAGAGGAGCGGTGTGCATGAGGTACCCGCCTCTCGCAGCTTGCTCTTGGGCTTCCCCTGGGCACAGGACCCCCCTCTACCATTCTCTCCTGGGACTTCAGGAGCCACGTTGCCTCTCTGTCTCCACTCCCCTCATTTTCTCTCTTGCTCTCTCAGTCCCTCTGTCTCTCCTCAAATCCATCTCCCGGCAGTTTATATACCTGCACTGCTTCAGTTATTTTGCTCTAGATGGGGGGAGGCTTTGCAAGTTAGGTGAAAAAAAAAAACTGTTTGTGTGTGTGTTTTTGGTGTATTTGTACTAAATGTACAAAACTGGGTTTGTTTGTTTACCTGTGTATTTGTGTGTAACGGTGTGCTTCTGTTTTGAACAGCGAGCTCCAGCTGCCTACATCACTTATTTATAAGTCCCACGTACGCATAGGTGAAGGTGTGAGGACTTGTGTGTGAGGGTTTGTGTGTGTGTGTGAGTGATGTTGCTGATACATCCGTAGATCAATCCCATCCATTTGTAGCGGCTGATGAATGCACACATGAACCTATACAAGGTTCTCACTAAGCACTAATTGTCCATTACTCACAAGGTAGCACTAACAGTGCTTCGAAATATACCTCAGCCATTATCATTCAGCATAACTGCATGTCTGTTAACCAGTTATGTGGGTACTTCTGTGGGTATTTCCGTAAACATCCAAGGGCCTCCTTATGTGCATGAGTATGTGCATTTACGAGCAAGTGTGTCTGCGTGAAGGTATGAGGTGTGTGTGTGTGTGTGTGTGTGTGTGTGTGTGTGTGTGTGTGTGTGCGTGCGCGCGCGCGCGTGTGTGACTCAGGTGAATGTGTTTCTAGGTTAGTGAGCAGTCTGTCAGTCCACCAAACCTCATTCTTATAAATAGATGATGTAGCCCCCGGCATGCGTACAATGGTACCACACCACGTTTGTGTGCGTGCGTGCGTGTGTGTGTGTGTGTGTGTGTGTCTTCATGCAAGCATGTGGGCATATGCGGTGTACTGAATGTGTGCGTTGGCATGGTGTTGTTGTTTATCTAACGCTCTGCCTGACAGCTGGTTCTCATTTCTGAGTGAACAAACAGGAAGACAAGATGGACAGAGAGAGCAGGATGGAGGAGGAAGAGGAATTTCCTACACGGGGCAAAGGACCACTAACCCTCATGGTTCGTGCCTTGCCCTATGTTTTGACTGGAGCTAAAGGAGATGAAGTAAATATTCAGAGGAAATCAGGGCACAGTGAGATAAAAGGCTTGTTGAGAGAGAGTTTGAAAAGAGAGAGGATGAGAAAAAGTGGGAAATGTGGTAAGAGGAAGCAGATGCCAGCCCTCCTCTACCACATGGTGTGTGTTTGTGTGTGAGAGAGAGAGACAGCTTGTGTGTTGTTGCATGTATGTGAATCTTGTCTTCTGGCTATGCGTTTGTTTCCTTGTGGAAGCATGATGTGATACAGTTTATTGGTAAATAATACTGATTAGTCTTGCCGCGGTAGTCGGTGATACCGGTATTACCCGGTGGTTGGGCCCCCACCGTTTTAATTTTAATTTTATATAGAAATAAAACTAATTTCCTCACTGTGGCATCCCTAATACTGATACTGCTTTTAAATTATGTGAGTGATATTGTTTTGGGTTTATTATTATTTTCCTTTTTAAATTGGCAATATTCCTACTGAGACTGCAACGATTATTAATCAACTATCATTTTCATTATCAATCATAACCTACAAACCCGTTGCCTTTTTTAGTGTCAACAGAGTCACACACAGTTGTTTTAAATACTGCCATGGACATTTGTTCTGATTGGGTTTGACTATGCCCAATTACATTTAAAAAACCAACAACATTGATGCCGAAGTACATGAAACAATTCATAACTCTGCTGGTTTTTCTTATCCGAATAGAGGTTCTAAGGATAGTTGTTGTATGTTGCACAGATTTTAAAGTTGCCTGAGACAAAGTAAGACAATGTAGTAAGCTTGTCTGTTTCTAACCATATGGTATTCAATCTACTTTACTCTGTAAGTTTCAGATAAACTTATGACTCTATATTACTTTATTCATTCTGTAACCTGCACTGACCCTGTCTTTGAGAGTTGCGCTGTTTTATGTGTGTGTGTGTGTGTGTGTGTGTGTGTGTGTGTGTGTGTGTGTGTGTGTGTGTGTGTGTGTGTGTGTGTATGGTATATTTGTGTACAGTATATTATGATGTGTGGTTGGGACAAACTTGTCATCTGCCAGCTCACTGTCCACCCACCCCCATCCTTAGCCCCCTGCCCCTAACCTTCTGCCCTCAAACACACTCACACTCGCACTCAAACACACACTGCCCATATGGAGCAGTTGGCGCCCAAAAGCGTCCAAAGCAGCCGGACCCATTCCCAGGGCAGAAGGTGAGGGTCCCCACAGCCTGCTTATAGTGTGTGTGTGTGTGTGTGTGTGTGTGTGTGTGTGTGTGTGTGTGTGTGTGTGTGTGTGTGCGTGTGCGTGTGTCCCATCCATCGTGTCCTCAAGGGCTCAAACCCCGGACGGACTGGCGTATCGTCCTTTCGGTCTGTCCTCGCTGTGGCCTGTGTGTGCATGAGTGTGTGTGTGTGTGCGTGTGTCTGTGTGTGTGTCCTTAAAGACTACATCACATGTGTGCTACAAGGACAGCAGCAGAGGACTGTGGGTCCTCCAAGCACAGGCCAGGGTTGTGTGTGAACCGCTCCACCTTTCTTTTTTGTGCGTGTAGACCATGCTGTTACTATGTCATGAGATCAAAATGTCCCTACAGTACAAGAACAGAAAATGTCATAAAGTGGTCACTTGTGAGGATTTTCTGTGTGGCAGTATGAAAATGTAGCATTGTCTCTCTGTATTCTAGGTTGCCATGCCAACTCACATGGTAATCACTGAGCTAGGTAGGTAGGGAACTTTCTTGTGTTCTCTTGTCCAGCTATCCCATGCACCATGTAGAGCAAGGGCGTAACTTTGGGTTCAACATTGGGGAGGGGGGGGGTTTGTTGTTGAGATCTCAAAATTAAAATTTTGAATGTCAAACACTTCATTTCCTGCTTTCTGGTTAATATTTCTGCAGCAATTTGTGCCTTTTCTGCCACAATTTATGGGGTAAATGCATTTACTCATGTAAAGGAAATTATAATAGTAATATTATAATATATACTGTATGTTATATGTGTTTATGTGTATATATGTAAATTACGCCTAGATGTAGAGTATTCTGAAAAACCTTTAGATGGTTGTAGAATAGTTGTAAATCCAATGAGTGGACCTTGGATTTTGATAACAATTATTGTTTGGGCTACTTCATGCCTCATACATTACACCAAAATGAAGTAATAACCAGCCTTTGAACACCCTCTCAGTTAGTTGCGCAGTCCCACCTTAACAAGCAGCAAACACAACAGCAGCAATTTTCTTTAACCTGCGGGATGTTCTTTACAAAAATGATGATGAGCTTTAGAAATGACCACAGATAAGTGTGTGGTGGGCCTGTTTTTCATCAACATAGTATTATAGTATTGGATAGTGAATTATACTCTAATTGTGTTTGTGTGTGTGAGAGAGGAAAAATAAGAGTGAGTGTGTGCCTGGCTGCCCAGAGAGAGCCAAGGGTGGAAGTTGTTTTTCTGCCCCCTATGGTGAGTCTGGGGCTGTGTGTGTGTGTGTGTGTGTGTGTGTGTGTGTGTGTGTGTGTGTGTGTGTGTGTGTGCGTGCGTGTGTGTGTGCGCGTGCACGCCTGGGGCAGCCTGGGGCCATCAGAGGGGGCCTGGGGAGCCGTGGAAAGGAGGGATGAAGCAAGAGTGGGATGGAGGGATAGGAGGTCAGCAGGGGTCTCGCTGGGAAAGGTGCAGGCCTGGGCCGATGGCCAAACAGAAAGGTGGAAAGGAGAGTTAGATGGTCGGATGTTGGGTGGGAGGTAGAAGGAAGGGAGGCGGGGAGAGAAAGCTGATATGAGGATTAAAATTTGAGCAGGTCGACAGCTAAACCCAAGGTGAACACGTTGATTTAAGTCAGAAAGCAGGGTTCCGTGTCAGAATTACGTAGCTTTACAATGAGCTGTTGATATTTGGACTAACAGCCCTATTAGCATATCATTTTTTATTTTTATTTTTTTTGTGTATCCCTTAATAAAGACCTCCCTTGCTTATTCTGAAATAAATTAGGTCAATTAGGATGAACAGTATGGTAGCATCTTTGATATAAGAATATTTAAACATTCAACAATCTTGATTCCAATACTTGTTACATATTGCCTTGGAATGTTTGTCATCTTATGGAAATGTTACTTTATTTTGACAGTTAATTGCATGTTTAACTTATCGGATCGCTTTGTGTATTCTTCATTTATAATGCCAATTCTGAATTCTCTGCATGTAAATGAAGGTAGTAGGCAGTTTTAGCACTTGTAGTAGCATCGCTGGGAGCCGAAAGCTTTTTGCTGCTACCAGCTGAGCTCCTTTGATTCAAACATCAAAGCAATAGAAAAGAGAGAAGGCCCGACATACATGAATTATATTTCCATTTCAGGCATTTAGCAGACACTGTTATCCAAAAGTAACTAATTGAACTAATGTTCTTGAGTGCTGGTTCCATGTCAGCCCATCGAGACTTCATCACTTTGTCAGTTTTACAACCTCATTGCCAGAGCCTAGCAGTCATTTGGACCTCCTCATTCAAAAATGCCTACTAGTTACATGTTGGTTGATAGAGTTAATAATCATTACATCTGTAGATCGCAATAGTCTCTAAAGTTTCTTTTACTAAGAGTTCCGTCTTATAAACTCTGCTGCTTTGATGTCTCTCCCCTCTGTGTGACAGTCATGACAAAGCCACTGAGTTTAGATAGGAGGGGGGGAAGTAGACGGGGGAGGCAGAAACATGAAGAGAGATTGATCAGCGTGCGTGTCTCTTCATTAGAGTGTTTCACCAAGGCTGTGTCCTCCACACGTTGCCTCGCTGTCTGGCCTATTAGAGAGACACGCGGGGAGTGTGCGCGTTGTTTGCGCGTGTGTGTGT
This sequence comes from Perca fluviatilis, assembly GCF_010015445.1. Taxonomy (NCBI): domain Eukaryota; kingdom Metazoa; phylum Chordata; class Actinopteri; order Perciformes; family Percidae; genus Perca; species Perca fluviatilis. The sequence continues at coordinate 35,410,615 of NC_053119.1, forward strand.
GTGTGTGTGTGTGTGTGTGTGTGTGTGCGCGCGTTTGTGTGCGCCTGCCGTTTCAGGTGGACTCAGGCGGTCCGTTTAGTTCCTTTCTGGTCTTTTCCATTTCCCGGTTTTCTCCTCTCCTCTTCTCTCCTCTCCTCTCCTTTATTGTCTCCCCTTTCATACCGCCATCTCTTCCCTCTCCTCTGGAGTTCAGAGTCTGTCCATCTGGAACGTCTCACCCCCCCCCCCCCTCTCTCCCTCGGCCCCGTCCAGGCCTAGACACGGGGGTGAAGGCCAACGCCGGTAGGGGAGAGACTGTTGGAGAGACGGAGGGACGGAGGGAGAGATGTCGGCGCTATAATGAGTCACAACATGAAAGCTGACGGAGGGAGGGAAGGAGCGAGGGAGGGAGGTAGTGGAAGAGAGATGAAGACAGAAGAGTAGAGGGACTGCTGGGGACAGAGGGAGGGATGGAGGATAGAGGGAATGGATGGGAAAGGAGAGGACTGCAGTGTGAGAGATAAAGCGGCAGCGAAGCGGTCGGGGCCCTGTGGTCCTCCACTCCGCTCCTCTCGTTGGTTTTCATTCGCCAGAGAAGAACAGAAAGGAGGAGGAGGAAACGGGGATAGGAACAGCGTGTGTCGGCGTCCGCCTGCTCCTGCCCGTTTCTCTTTTTTTTCGACTACTTTTTCTCCCTCTTCCCCCCCCCTCTCCAATCCCCCTCCCTCAACCATCCATCCTCCTCATCTTCTCTCGAGGATTCCTCTCTAATTTAACTTTTCATTGAAATTTTCTCCGCTCCCCCCCGCCCCCCCCTCCCCGTCCTCCACTTTCTCCCAGTTTGCTATTCGGCCTTGTCTTTGCCAGGTCCCCTCGCGGCCGGCTGACAAAGGCGCCGTTAAAAAGCCGTGTGATCCTCCATTTTAGCGCCAGCCACGCTAGTCAGAGGATTAGGGCTCTTTAATGACGCTAATCTCTCCTCCCCCTCTTTCCCAACACCCCTCCGTCCCCCCCCTCAAAAAGTGATTTCTCCCTCTCGCTCTGAATCTCTCTTGTTCAATCTCTTCCTTTCTCTCTGTCTCTCTTCCTCCCACTTTCCCAGCTCACAAACTTTACCATCTAACCGACTCATACTGGCGGGCCATAGAATGGTCCACATGTGATTGCTTTACACCTATGTATATACACGTGTACAAACCCTTTAAAAAAAACAAAACAGCCCGTGACATAAATTAGGGCTGCAACTATTAATTCGTTTAACTATTTGTCTTTTTCATAGGACACATTTTGACATGTCACAGTAGGAAAAGCACAGGTGTAAATAATAAAGTGATTGATGGCTAAATTCCATTTAGCTGCTTCACTTTCAGTGTCCAGGTGTTGTTCATACTGTCACACTGCCATGCCTTACTTGGACACTCCAATAATACGGAGCCATCATTAATGTTATTAATCGCACCTTTTCCATCTATGACCAGTCCAAATGCCTGCTAATGCTGCGTTCGAGACACAATTTTTAGCCCGTAACTTGGGAGTTCAAGTCTCACGACTCACGACTTGGTAGCGTTCCAGGCAAAGTCACGACAAACCCTTCCAACTAGCGTCAGCTAGCGTTAGCTAGCGTCTACCTCACGTTGACATTAGCTAGAGCTCGCTGATACTAGCAATTTCTAGTCTGCGACATATTTTGGGCTTCATTTAATAAACATAACCTGTAGTAGTACGCAATCGTATGTGTATTGTTTTGATTGCAATGTGCGAAATTACTTTACGTTGCCTGTTTATGTCTATTTTTTTCTATTTCTCACTGTTCAGTGTTTCCCACAGATTAGGAAGCAATTTGTGGCGGGAGGGGTTTGAGGAGGACACGCAGTTGGATGCTGTCCTCCTCTCCTACTTCAATGCCTAACAAATCTATGTCTTTCTCTCCCCTGTCTTTCACTGGTTGAAGCCTGAAAATATTGTAAACAAATTAATAACATAACTAATTCCACTGGTCGGACTGTTGAGCTCTGTTTCAGGCTGATGCCTCCGGTTCAGGCTGGTCCTCATCCTCAACGCGTGCCTTTTTCAGTCGCGGAAAATTCTTTTCAATACTCGTCCGGATTGAAGCAGCAAACATTCAGTGGAAGAGTAAAAAATGACATAACATTATTTATAATACGTTTATTTGATTCACAGCTTCTACATATAGTGTTTTGACCTCGACAACCCAACTGCATTTTACCGCAAACTTGCGACTAGTTAACTTTCTAAAGCAGGCGCAATCGCTTGCTTGCTAAGAGTCGGGTCGGGACTCCTACTTTAACACACTGACAACATTGTATTCATAATATAAAATATTTGTATAGCACTTTTTAACGTGTGATTGTGTAAAGGTGTTCACGAGATACCAACCTTTCGTGAACTTGTGAATTTCGTTGCAGTCTTCTCTCCTTGATGGAGAGTTGGAGACAGACGCTGTGTGCACAGTGGGATCGATGGTGTTTTAAGCCTCCAACGTCGCTTTACAGGCAGCTCACCGTAACCTTAAACATAACCGTTGCCGCGCTGCCTGATAGGTGACATTCGGGGCTTAAAAAAACCCAACACCGCACGGTGGGAGGAGCTGTGTGTGTGTGTGTGTGTGTGTGTGTGTGTGTGTGTGTGTGTGTGTGTGTATGTGAGCGAGACACAAGTGACAGAGAGACGGAGGAAAGCAGGGAAAGGAAATGCAGAAGAATGTATTTTAAATAGCGTTTCAAAAATAAAAATTTATAACGAAACGCAATGTGCGGCGGTGTTGATAGTGAGGCGGACCGCCACACAATAGTCTATGTGTGGGAAACACTGCTGTTAATCACCGGCATCTGTACAGCATCAACAGGGGTCGACATTGTTTTTTATGTGTGTGTGTGACGTACAACGATCTGGTACGAGTTCATGAATAGTAAGTTATGGGTTTGACTGCCGTTCCAGGGTACTTTCACGGGTAGAAGGTTGTGAAAACACGAGTTACGGGTTGCCTGGAACGCAGCATAAGATTACATCTGAATAAATCGTTTTGTATTGGGGAGGACTTTGTATAAGTCCCTTTTCTTCAATCCTCCTTTGGTGACAGTGGTTCTTTTACCATTTGAACTAGGCAAACAAATAAAGACTGAAAGGGTTAATTCGTCCAATAATTGTTGATTCTATAAAATGTCAGAAAACAGTCCAAAATGTTGTTTTGTCCCACCAAAACAAAACCGAGAAAAAGCAGCAAAACCCAGTTACCTGAAAATGTTCGTCCCCTTTTCTTAGAAAATTACCCAAACGATGAAACGATTATCAAAACGGTTGACAGTTAAATTTCCGTTGATAGATTTGCGATTAATTAAATTAAATTAATTAATAATAAGCAAATATTTTGGCTAATCATTTTAGCATGGCAATAAATAGGCCTACAATTCAGCTGTCTACTGACAATAGACAAACAAAAAGCGGCATACCTTATGAACATTTGGGATATTTGCACAGATCGAGTGGTACTGTAGCTTGCTTGATTGGGAGCCCAGTGTGTGTGGTATTATTGCTTGAGTTGTAAAGGTTTACATGTATAGAAGTGGACGCATGGGGAACTGAATATCTCCTACTGAAATTTGTCCTCCCATTCTACCTGTCCAGTGTTATAATGTCCAATATGATGCTGACTAAATTATTGATGAAGCTTCAAATCTCGTTTGTGATTGGTCTAAATAGTGAGAGCCTCATTCCGGGGGCTAATTACATGTTATTCTTAAAAATTTCTAAATTCCATCAGGTGCAAAAAGGGACACCTGATGCATTATGGTGTCTTAGGACCACTAAAGCACAACACTAGTTTCACTGTAATCTGCGATTTGTTGAAATGTATCAAAATTCTACTTCTCCCCGCTTTTTTTCCCCTGTATCTTCCCCTCTAGTCTACTCATCTCATTGTCTATCATGTTTCATTTTTCTTCTGATTTTTGTTTTTCCTGTGCACTCATTTTTAATCATTGTGTGCAGTGCTCTAGGAAACCATATTGTTTGCTTTTCTCCTTTCACCCTGTCGATACTTCAACGCACTTCTTCCTCCTCCTTCCTTCCCTCCTTCATGCTCTCAATTTTTCTGTCTCCCCCTGCTGCCCCATCCCTCTCTCTCTCTCGCGCCTTGCTGTTAGGCTTCATGTTGATATCTTTCTTCCTGTTTTTTTAAGCCTTTTGTATTTTTCTTCTGGCTTCTAGTCAAATTTATAACTCGTGCTTTCACAATTTTTTTGAACCCCCACAGAGTTCTATTTGCTCATCGCAGTGCCTACATTTTCTCTGCGATCGATTCATCACAAGAATCCGTTTTCCGCCCCCTCTCTGCAAGGCGTAATACACAGTAGACCAGACACACACACACGGGAGACGCTCGAGATTGTGCTAGCAGTAGGTTGAGGTAAAACGGTGTGTGCTTTGGAGAGGTTTCTAAAATTATCAGCAGAAACTTCTCTTCTGCACATGTGTCTGTGCTCATGTGTTAGAGGGTTTGCATTTGCAGGAATTTTGGCACCTCCGATTTTTTTTCCAATCTTTCCGTCCTATCACTTTAAGTTTCCCTATTTTCTCTCTTTTGATTTGTTGCTGGCCTAGTTGATATAGCTATCAGCTAAAAGCAAAGAAAGCAGCTGCCCCCCCCCCCCTTTTCATCGGCTCTCTTCTTTACATTTTCCCGGCAAATGCTAAATAGCCGTACTGTGCCGCTTCACAGTGTGCACAAAGAAGAACAGAACAATATCAAGCATTATTCAGTCCCCTCTTTTGTCGCCTCAATTCCATTCTGAAGTGTCTATTAAAGGAGTCGTGGCCTTTTTGTCGCCTCTGTGCCAGACTACACAGGAGAGGGAAAAGAGGGGGAGGAAAAGAGCAATGCATAATCTCCTATGTATGACAGATAAAGGGAGAGAATATCGCCATCTTTCCGCTCCGCTCTCCACATCTCCTAATCGCTTTTCCGACGTTTCAATCTGCCAAGGCCCTAATGAAAATATGATGAGGCGGATCTATGGTCCTCGGGGAACGGATGGAGGGATGGGAGGGGAGAGGAGGTGAGGGAGGGGATGGAACGAGGGATGGCTGCAGAGGGAGGATGAAGGGAGAGAAAATACACTCTGTCCTTATTTCTGGGCTCCGTCGGGGATACATAGTTCTTGGAGCTTTCTATTTAGATGTTGCTGCTGCCGGAGTGTGCCTCTCTCTCTCTCTTCTGTTTCAGTCTCTCTCTTTATCTCTGCCATCCTCATTTTCCTTCTGTGTATATATATATATGTGTGTGTGCAACCAGGATAATGTGTTTATTTTTTTTGTTTATACCCTCTTTTTCTCATTTGAACTCCCACCGGCTGCCTCTACCGCCTTGTGCCTTCCACGAAAGATGTAACTTCTTCTTAATCATTCTAATGCTCCTTGTTTTACCCCCACTTTTTTCTGACTGTACTCGCCTGTCTCTTTTTTTCTGTAAATCCTGCAGCTGTGCACTAAATCTGTGTATATTTGCGTTGTTTTTTTTGATGAATCCCAGGCATATTTTTTGTTGTTGTTGTAATGTTTCTGTGCTGTTTCCCCTCTCTGTCAGATGGGGATGATGACCCTGCAGGGCTGTCCTGGGTGCCTTCCTCGCCTTCCAGCAAGGATGTGGCATCGCCCTCGCAGATGCCCGACGGCTGCTGCGACCTCGGCATGGCCACTGGCGGCGAGGAGGAAGGAGGCGCCGGCCTGCCGTACCCCTGCCAGTTCTGTGACAAGTCCTTCAGGTATTAAACTCAGTTTAACCCTTTGCTTCCCCATAATGAAAATTTGGCTGTTCATTCGCATCCCCATACCATAAATATCAATTTGTACATGAATAAATGGCATTCTCAATATTACCATGGCAACATGGACCACTGAGGCAATCAGTGAAAGGAATGAGGTGAACACATTTCTCACTAACCTCTCCAGGAACTAACTCAAGACCCACTTTAAGAACAGCTGTCACATACACCATGAAGTCATCATCATAATCCTCTATATTACTTCTTGTTCCTACCTGTATTCTTTATTTCCTTTCTTTTTAATGAACAGATGTGTACAGTGATATTAGTAATACTTTCAACTATAATGATACTAAAGATGACCGGGTTACAAGTATCACGGAATGACATGCAGCAAAACCTAGCAGAATCCCTGTAATCTTTTAGATCATTTTTTTTTCTCGATTTTTTTAGATATGTACTTACTTCTTAGGGTATAGTGATCAGGGTGTTTTATTTTGTTTAGTCTTGCATTGCCAGACCTTCCTCCACAGCCCTGAGGAGGAGGGTCTGGCTAGCCCACACAGCATTCCGGGATGGGAGAAAAACAACGTGCTCTGGTTTATTGGCATTTCTTTAAACCAATCACAATTGTCATGGGCGGAGCTAAGCACAGGACAGACCCACGGTGCCTCTGCAAAATAGTCTCGGGAAGGCACTTGTTTTAGTGGAACATGTGTAGGTTCAAAAGTTGTTTTAGTTGAGCAACAGAAAACTCCGATTGGACAGATAGTCTAGCTAGCTGTCTGGATTTACCCTGCAGAGATCTGAGGAGCAGTTAACCATAGTCCTCAGAAATGCACCAGAGTTTAAAATTCCAACACAAAGAAAGCGGAAGGTAACGGACATGCGGTCGTAAAGAGTGAAATCTGGCGAAATTATCCCAGTAGTGAAACGTCGTGGATATAGACCAACTGTGGTTCTCAACCTTTTTTGTGCCAGTGCCCCCCCATCCATTATCCAGGTCCCTAACCGACCCCATCAAATAAGATGTAGGCTAGTTGCCCCGAATATTAATGATTACGCCCTAATATTATGATTGAATGACAAACAACATATTTATTAGTTCCCCAGGTATCAAAAAAGCTATGTGAATAGAAATTATATCTACAAATGCAACTATTTGACATTCAATATAAATTAGGTAACAGAAGCCAATCAGAACGACTAGATATGTAACATTCAAACTTTAATTAGGTATTACAAACACTAACCGTAGCCAATCAGAAACAGCTAGCAATTTAACATTCAAATCTACTTTTCATTCAAATCTTAATCTATAATTGAATTGTTCCAACAGAAAACAAGCTGGCACTTATCAAGGGGTTAAAGAACGGGTTAAAGAACACAACAGGATATCGCACCACCCTGAGGCGATTGCTTTTTTTTTTTTTTATCTGAACGAGCTTCACGCTGAAGTACAGAGCTCATTTAAGATGATCCTCTGACATCCCGTTTCCATGAAGGCAGCGCGGAGAAGAGAAGAGTTATATGATACACCGTTTCGTCCAGTTGCGGTGCTGTGAACTGGCAGGTTCTAATGTTGCAGACCACTGTTTTTTGCAAGTACTTTAAAGTGCAAACATGTATTGTTATTGTGAATCTTTGGTTTAAACTAGCTTTCAAAAAAACGCCCCCCAAAGGCACCTCAACACCCCCTTTCCAAAATATTGGTTCCAGCTCCCCCGGTCATCTTCTGAACACCCCCTGGGGGGCGGTAGTCTATATCAGAAACACTGATATAGACTATATTTTGTCAAACCACTTTTTAAAACTAAAAATGCCAAAAGGTTATCATGGATTGCCATGAGCCTTTGTGAATGACAATGACATGACATGTTCATCCTGTTGATTGTCGACAGCCGGCTGAGCTACCTGAAGCGCCATGAGCAGATCCACAGCGACAAGCTGCCTTTCAAGTGCACCTTCTGCAGCCGTCTGTTTAAACACAAGAGGAGCAGAGACCGCCATGTCAAACTCCACACAGGTAGAGAACAAGTCTCCCAGGCCTCCATTGGCTGGTTAGGACCTAACAGGTATCAGATCCACAGTCATTTAATAAACATGGGAATTTTTTGTTAACGGGGTGGTTCATAATTTTGGACATAGGACCTCATTTCCAAGTTAGCCAGTGTGTTATTTATCAGTGGAGACCGTTTTTAACATGTTTCTAGTTGCAGAGTTCCCTGGTGCTAGGCTAGCGCAAGTCAACGGTTTATGCTAGCGCTAGCCTAGCACCTGCGAACTCTGCAACTAGAAAGACTGGATTAAACGTGTTGAAAACGGTCTCCACTGATAAATAACACACTGGCTAACTTGGAAATGAGGTCCTATGTCCAAAATTCGGGAACCACCCCTTTAATTAAAGGGAAAAACCAAAATCAGACTTGAGTTAGATTTTCACTCAACAGTGGCAACACACGTGTTCTGGCTGTCAATGTTTTGAGGTCTACAATATAATGGGGTTCTTTTTCCTGTAGAAATGATCTCTCATAAATATCTTATACAGGAGATAAGAAGTATAGTTGTCAGGAGTGTGAAGCTGCATTCTCCCGCTCTGATCACCTAAAGATCCATCTGAAGACACACAGGTAACTTCTTGTCCCGTTGATTGAAATGTTCATCCGACGTTCATTATTTCTACTTCTGATTCCAGAGTTTTATTCGACTCTACCAATTTAGAGCTTAAAAATTGCTTTTGATTCATAATTGATTATTTCTGAGTCTGATTTATTTATTTATTTTTTATTCCCACCTCCAGCTCGAGCAAACCGTTTAAGTGCAGTGTGTGTAAGCGTGGCTTCTCCTCCACCTCATCACTGCAGAGCCACATGCAGGTAAACACCTGTTATATCGAACTGTTTAAATGCCTTAATATTCTTTATAGTACTGCTCATGTGCTTAGTGTTCCCATTGTTGCTAATGCAATTTCCAATAAGTTACAATGGCAAATAATCAAAACAAGAAAGTGACACAATTATTTATTTTTTTATTTTTTTAACTAGTACATGCGTTGAGCGTAGTAAAAGCAGTGGGACCTAGCTTATTGTCATCAATCTTTTGACAGAATATTTTACAACCCATGCTTATTTAAATCTTTCTGACTCTGGCAGGCTCACCGCAAGAACCGAGAGCACCTTGCACTGAGGAGTGAGAGGGATGGAGGGAAGAAGGGAGCAGGAGGCGATGTTGACCTGGAGCAGGACCTGTATATGTGCGATTACTGCGAGGAGACGTTCAGCCAGACGGACGAGCTAGAGAAACACGTCTTGACCAGACACCCCCAGCTGTCTGACCGAGCCGACTTGCAATGCATCCACTGTCCTGAGATCTTCTTAGATGAGGCTTCTCTCCTCACACATATTGAAACACAGCATGCCAACCGCAAACACAAGTACTACAGAGTTTAGTTTTCAATTTTCATTACTGTGCAATGCTGGAATGTAACTTGCATTTTACAGTTTGTTTTTTTTCCTGTACCCCCAGATGTCCTGTCTGTTCCGAGCAGTTCCCATCTGTGGAGGATGTCTACTGCCACTTAGATAGCCATCGTCAGCCGGACTCCTCCAATCACAGCGCTGCCAGTCCCGACCCTCCACTAGGCAGTGTGGCCTCAATGAGCTCGGCCACTCCAGACTCTAGTGCCAGCCTGGAGAGGGGCTCCACGCCGGACTCTACCCTAAAGCCCAGCCAGGGCATCGAACGAGTCCGCAGAAGAGGCCCAGACACTGGGGAAGAGATTGGGATAAGCCTGGGTCATCAAGGTGGAGGTACGGTACAGTAGTCACTTATCTGCAGAGTAGCCAGTAGTCATAAGCCCTATTCGCACGGGATAAGTATTACCTGGGGACCTCTTGTAGTTTATAAATTACCCCCACACGTCTGTATTTCGTCTGGCGCATTCACACGGGATAACTGAAGTCTGTATTTTACTCAAATTTACAGACATTATCCCCCGGATATGATGTCAAAACTTTTCATTTATAATTGACAACGCAGCCAGTTAGACCCCAAATCACAGAGATGCCGATTCGCACGGGACTAATATTATCACAGGACCTCCGTTTTCGGCGAAATATGGTAGGTCATTTGCGGGGGAATTATTACTTTACAAATTACAGACATGACCGATTCGCACGGGATTAAGATCACAGACAACCTCCGCGATTATTACAAATGACTGGAGGTCACCAGGTAATACTTATCCCGTGCGAATAGGGCGATAGTTACATCTCTGGATTCCTCTGTTTTCTTCTAATGAAGCAGGCTATCTGTTTATCTCTACAGGGGGAGGAGGGAGCTGGGGTAAACTGACGTACTCTTGCCCTTACTGCTCGAAGAGAGACTTCCACAGCCTGGCGGTGTTGGAGATCCATTTGAAGACTATCCATGCAGATAAGCCGCAGCAGAGTCATACATGTCATCTCTGCCTGGACACTCTGCCCACGCTCTACAACCTCAACGAACATGTGCGCAAAGCTCACCGTGCCAGCGGAGGAACTAAAGGCACAGCAGCTTTTCCCCTGCTGCAGTTCACTAATGTCACAGCGTTCCACTGTAACTACTGCCCAGACATGTTCGGAGACATCAACTCTTTGCAAGAACACATCCGAGTGTCGCACTGCCTGCCTGGTGGGATTGTGGCGGGATCCACCACGCTAGGTGTGTTGTTGAAGAAAGCTACTCTGAACAACTGAAAGAGACTTTCATATGTCAAAGTATGGGTTATGGCGGTAAATCGTTTGTTAAGAGTGCTTGTATTGTTTTCCAGACTGAAAAAGCCTATTGTAACATACAGTATAGCATGGTTGTCCTTTGGTTAGTATTTGGTAGCTATCTAGCAGGAATTGGAATATCCTAATACTAATGTACATTGCCCTACAGTATCATGATGCCATTTAAGGGAATCTAACAATGTAATTTAATTCCTCCATCCTAGAAGGGAACCATGCCTTCTTCTGCAACCAGTGCTCCATGGGATTCTTGACGGAGTCTTCGTTGACAGAACACATCCAGCAGACGCACTGCACCTCCGTCGCAGGGGGGGGAGCTGCTTCTGGAGGAGCGGTGACCAAACTGGAGTCTCCTGTACTACAGTCTGCATCGCAGTCCTTCATGGAGGTGAGAAGAATAACATTTTTGAAAGAATTGGATGTAGCCTGCCTGTCTTTGCACATTTCAAAGCTGGTTCCTATTTAATTAGGTGGTATCCTGTATTCTGTCATGAGCCAAATGAAGCATATAGCTCATGTAAATTCTGATGAAAGATCTTTGATAATGTTACTATTTGAATCACTTTCACTGCGATTAATGAGTCTGCAGTTACTGCTGGTCTGGGCTAGAGTTGATTTAAGTCAATTCTTTATTACCTACTGCTTCCTTGTTCCCAACTTTTATTTAATGTGGACTTGACTGAAAATTTCCACCACAGATTCAACAATTTTGGTATTCATCCGTATATGTAACAATATATATAATATAATATAATATAATAATATATAATATAACATTGGATGAATGGTTGCTGATAATGGGCAATGTAGATATTGCATTAAAGATCAGCCACTTCTGTCTACAACAATCGAGAACCCTTTTACAATTATGTAAGCACATAATGTAATCTGAAAACTGCTGCCCTGATTAAAAAAAACAATGCAACTGATCTCAGCTAGTATTCTGTCTGTAATGGAGTGGAATGGAAATATCTAAGTGACCCCAATCTTTTGACAAAGTTCAGATATAAATACATACATAGTATATACTGTGTGCATATATATGTGTGTGTGTGTGTGTGTGTGTGTGTGTGTGTGTGTGTGTGTGTGTGTGTGTATATATATATATATATATATATATATATATATAATGTGTGTATCTATATAATGTGTGTGTGTGTGTGTGTATATATATATATATATTATGTATGTATGTATTTATATCTGAACTTGCAAAGGTATTGTGATGACTTTAATTTATAGGCTATGCTTGTCTCTGTCTCTGTGTCTTTCTCATCCTCTCTCTACATCTTTCCCATATTCTCTTTTACTCTCCGAGAACTAAATAACAGTATTTGTCAATGTGTAGTAGTCATAAAGAGTAAAGAGTTATTGTCTACATACAGGTTTACTCGTGCCCTTACTGCACCAATTCTCCTATCTTCGGCTCACTCCTCAAGCTCACCAAGCACATAAAGGAGAACCACAAGAACATCCCTTTGGCTAACAACAAACGGCAGGCAAAGGTTGCAGACCTAAGCCCCGCCTCCTCTGACATAGAGATCTCCTCCCCAAAACGCCACAGACTGGGAGGGGACTCCACCCCGTCCATGGGGAGCAACGGGGACTACCCGTGCAACCAGTGTGACCTGCGGTTCTCCAGCTTCGAGGGCTTCCAGGCCCACTTAAAGTCCCACCTGGAGATGCTGCTGCGACGCCAGTCCTGCCCCCAGTGCAACAAGGAGGACTTTGAATCCCAGGAGGCGTTGCTTCAACACCTGACGGTGCACTACACCACCACGTCGACCCAGTATGTGTGTGAGAGCTGCGATAAGCAGTTCTCCTCCGTAGATGACCTGCAGAAACACCTGCTCGACATGCACACATTTGTCCTGTATCACTGCACTCTCTGCCAGGAGGTCTTTGACTCCAAGGTCTCCATACAGGTAAATGAAAGAGCCTCATTCAGCTAGGTGTTACCTTTTTCCCTATTTATTTTGACAAAGAATACTCACATCAGTGCATGGAATTTGTGTGCTGTATGGTTTTTAAGTGTAATACATTAGTGAAGCAACCATAGAAATGAACCAACTTGGATTGCTTCTTTTTCCCCACCTTCTGCCATTCAGGTGCATTTGGCGGTGAAGCACAGCAATGAGAAGAAGCTGTTTCGCTGCACAGCCTGTGCCTGGGACTTCAGGAAGGAGTCAGATCTTCAGATCCATGTGAAGCATAACCACCTGGGCCAGAGGTCGGGCCTCGCAGCAGGTACTGTACATCTTTCTTGGGATCATTGGCTGAGTTTCAATAGAAAAGTAGACTTGACTAATTAAAAATGCATAATAACCATGGTAGTGATAGTAAAATAGAAGAGAATTTAATAAAGACAAGCAAAAGTCAGAGAGGCCAAAAAGAGGAAGAAAAAAAAAAAGAAAAAAAAGAAATGATCTTGAGTCTCCCGTCTAGAGCAGTGGTTTAAGTCCTATTTATCTGGGAGATGATTTTCAGTAAAGCTTGGGGACTTTGGTTCATCTACTGCCCCCCTTCTTTGTGGTGTTCCACAGGGCTCAATTCTTGGACCACTTCTTTGTTCTCTATATCTCCTCTCCCTAGGAAACATAATTAGAAAGCATGGCGTCTCCTACCACTTCTACGCGGACGACTCTCAAATATATCTTCCCCTCAAAAGAGGTGAAAACAACTCCCTCATCCCGTTGACCTGGGCTGCCTGCAACAATATGCAAAACCCATAGTCACAAATCTGGGTGTCAAAATAGACAATGGTTTTAAACTTGATAAACAGATAAATAGTGTTGTTAAATCCAGTTTCTATCACTTGAGGCTTTTATCTAAAATGAAACCTGCTTTATCTCGTAAGCACTTTGAGCATGTGTTTCATGCTTTTATTTCAACTCGTTTAGACAGATGTAATGCACTTTACATTGGCGTTAATCAAACCTCTCTCACACGCTTACAGTTAATACAAAACTCGGCTGCTCGTCTTTTAACTGGAACTCGCAAGCCTGAACACAACACCAGTCCTGGCCTCGCTACATTGGCTCCCGGTCCATTTTAGAATACACTTTAAGATCTTATTGTTTGTTTTTAAATCACTGAATGGGTTGGCACCTCGTTACATCTCAGACCTCTTACAAGTTTACACCCTCTCAAGTCTACTGATCAATTTTGGCTGGTCGCTCCTAAAACCAGGTTAAAAACCAGGGGCGACCGCACTTTTTCATCTGCAGCGCCTAAACTGTGGAATGAGCTACTTCCACAGGTCAAATTGGCCCCGACCCTCGAATCTTTTAAATCCCTTCTTAAGACTCACTTGTATTCCTTGACTTTTAACCCAGCATGAGAACTGTGTGGTCTCATGTTGTTGTATGTGTTCTATGTGTTTTTAATATGTGTTTCTATGTTGTTCAGCACTTTGTAAACCTTTGTTTTTTAAATGTGCTATATAAATAAAATGGATTGGATTGGATCGAGTCGTAACAGTGTTTGGATCTGCAAATCTTGATCTAACTTCTGTTTCACAGGACTCAAGCCCCGGAAGTGCATCTTCTGCGGAGAGACGTTTGGATCAGAGGTGGAGCTCCAATGCCACATCACCACACACAGCAAGAAGTTCACGTGTCGCTTCTGCGGCAAAGCTTTCCAAGCCATGTCACTGCTGGAGAGACACCTTAGGGAGAAGCACTGCCTCTTTGATGGTGGCAACATTACCGGCAACGGAGGTGGTACGGGGAGCGGTGGCAGTCAAAACGGGACGCCCAACGGGCTGGCACAGTCCTCCAAGCGAGGAGGAGGCAGTGGTAGCAGTGGAGGTGCAGCAGGCGCCGAAAGGGCAACGGTGGCGGCCGCTGAACAGGCTGATCTGCAGAACATGTTGCTGAAGAGTGCCGCTGTGGGAGGAGCTGGCCAGGGAGGAGACACGGCCAACAGCCATGAGGCCAGCGGGGGGGAGGAGGAGCTGGACAATTCAGAGCCCATGTATGCCTGTGATATCTGCGGCGCGGCCTACACCATGGAGTCGCTTCTACAGAACCACCGGCTGCGTGACCACAACATCCGACCGGGAGAAGATGACGCTGGTAATCTTTGGTCAACTGCTTGTTTTGAAGGATTTTTTTTTTAAAGAAATTACATTTTACATTTTATTACAGGATATAAATTATTTCTATGATGATGATGATAAAAGTAATTTCATACACCAGGTTCTCGAAAGAAGAAGGCAGACTTCATCAAGGGGAACCACAAGTGCAATGTGTGCTCCAGAACATTCTTCTCTGAGAACGGGCTTCGTGAGCACGCTCAGACGCATCGCGGCCCCGCCAAACACTACATGTGTCCAATATGTGGCGAGCGTTTCCCCTCTCTGCTAACCCTCACTGAACACAAGGTACTTTCACTTTTCCTGGGTTCCAGACTGTACATTTGTGTGGCTATGTGCATGGCTTTTGAGGTATCCATGCTTCAGCATGTCATTTGGATGTCTATATGGAGGGAACAAATGCAGTCAGGATACCCTCACAGGTATAACAACACAGCCATCTGTGTGTAGACACACTTTTTTTTTGTTTTTTTTTGTTTGCTTTTCTCTTGTGTGACTTTGTTGTTGCGTTCTGTCTGTGTATCTGTCTTTTGATCCTGAAACTTCTTTGGATGCTCTGAAATTAGAATGTTAAATTGTCCTAAGAGAGGCAATTTGTGCTGTACCACACTACAGGAAAAATATTCCAAAAATGTATTGTGTAATGCAGCTACAGGCAGTTATTACAGCAGCAGTGTCTTTGTATGTCTTTGTATATGCTTCCGTGCTTTCATAAAAGGTATCATTTCTCACTACTTTGTGCGTCATTGTGTTCATACTTTCCGTGTATATTCCCTCTCTGCAGGTGACCCACAGTAAGAGCCTGGACACAGGTACCTGTCGAATCTGTAAGATGCCCCTGCAGAGTGAGGAGGAGTTTATAGAGCATTGCCAGATGCACCCCGACCTCCGCAACTCCCTCACCGGCTTCCGCTGCGTGGTCTGCATGCAGACAGTCACCTCCACCCTGGAGTTGAAGATCCACGGCACCTTCCACATGCAGAAGCTCTCCACTGGTTCTGCACTTGGAGGCACTGGAGGAGGAGGTGGGAATGGAGGAATAGGCGGAGGGAATGGTTCAGCCTCTTCATCCCCTAACGGGCAGCTGCAGCAGCACAAGTTGTATAAATGCGCCTTCTGCCTAAAAGAGTTCAAGAACAAAGGCGAGCTGGTGAAGCTGGATGTTAACGGTCTGCCTTATGGCCTCTGTGCCGGCTGCATGAGTAGGTGGGTAGCCAACTTATCAACCCTGTGGATACTGGCGTGTATTATAGACATACTTAAGTCAACAATACATACTGTAACTTAATCAATTGTTAACCAACAGTAGCACATAGGTACACTACAAGACAATTATAAGAATTATCAACATGATTAATTCCCTCTCACCCATATAACACCCAATATTGCATACTTGGATACTTGGAAGCTTGGATTTGGGTGCCTTGCTTGCTTGCTGCCCCTTTTCCAGTTACTGGAGCCGTAAAGGGCAGGAAGCCTGTGTTGAGCTGAGATGGGACAAGCCAAAGCTTTGTTTAGCGGAAGTTTTTTTGATCACTGAAATCATCTAAAACAAATCAAATGTCCAATCAAATCAGGGGTACGAACGGCCAGAGCCCCAACCAGGGAGGAGCTGCCACGCCTGGGGACACGCAGGGAGAGAAGGCCATGGTCGGGCTGAGGTGTCCGGAGTGTGGAGTGAAGTTTGAAAGCGTGGAGGACTTAGAGAGTCACGTCCAGACAGATCACCCTGAGGTCAGCCCTGAAACCAGTGCGGCAGGAAAGAAGGCCGAGGCTTCACCTGCACCCAAGGTGAGACAGGATAGACTGAGATGAGACTTTTGTGCAAATTGTTGATGAAATTTTCTTCTTAAACCAGGTCTTTGGCGTTGCCTTTCACTAATGTGAGGAGGGAGTTTGTTAATGTGAACAGATCTAAGAAAAATAAAAAAAAATTAAAAAGTATCTTCTCAAATACTGAAAACTAGAATCAGATTTACATCTTACATGTTAATATCTCTGTTGTGCTCCTCAAAAGCAACAAGGACCACACCATCAACATTTCAACAATTTATGAATGAAAGATGATTGGTGTGCGAGGCATAAAGTCGCTTGTAGTTATTTGTTTGCCGACTGCGTTATGGGTAAGCTTTGGTAGGGAATCCACCAGCACCCAGTCTACTTAAAACATTACACAATGCAATTGTGGGCAGTACTGTATTTGAAATAAGAAAAAAATATCAAAAATAGCATTTAACAGAGGGAAACATTTTCAGGAGTGAAGGAGACTCCACAATCCTGCTGAACTGTATGTTTGTGTGAGTCGTGTGTGGGAAGTGTTGGTGCGTGCTGCTGCTTTTGTGTCTGTAGCTTGCATACATGTGCCTGTGTGTATGTCGGTGTGTGTCAGCTGAGCCCCACTGGGTCCTGCGGCTGGGGCGTGCTGAGGCATTGTGGGAGCTGTTCGCTCTACTTGATATTGACAGTCAGGCTCCCCGGGACTTGCCGCGTGTCTATGTGTGTGAGAGTGTGTACTTGCAAATGTGTGTGTGTGTGTGTGTGTGTGTGTGTGTGTGTGTGTGTGTGTGTGTGTGTGTGTGTGTGTGTGTGTGTGTGTGTGTGTGTGTGTGTGTGTGTGTGTGTGTGTGTGTGTGTGTTAGTGTTTGTAGTAGTGGTTCGCCAAGGGACCCTCTGTCTTACCTGCACCTTTGTTTCTGCTTAGTCTAACAGCACAAAGCAGACAAAATAGGATGTGTGTGTGTGTGTGTGTGTGTGTGTGTGTGTGTGTGTGTGTGTGTGTGTGTGTGTGTGTGTGTGTGTGTGTGTGTGTGTGTGTGTGTACCACAGGCTGAAGCAGCAGAGAGATAGTGGAAGTGGGGCCTTTGTGTATTTTGTATGTGTTTGTGCATGAGTGATTGCTGTGTGCTATGAATGGATAAGCAGAGCCTCTGCTTCTCTCTCTCACTTTGTTTCTGTGTCTCTCACCCTTGTTTCTCTGCCTCTTTCTGGATCTCTTTCTTTCTCTCGTGTCCTCTTTTCTTTGACACTCCTTCCCTCTGTTTCTGTTTCATTGCTTCTTACCTTAATCTTTCTCCTGTTCACTCCCTCCCTTATTAATTTCTGTCTCTTCCACTGCAGAGGTCTTACGTGTGTGTGTGTGTGTGTGTGTGTGTGTGTGTGTGTGTGCGTGTGTGTGTGCATGCGATCAAGCGTGCGATCGTTCGTGCGTGCGTATACTTCGTCTTCCTTTCACAAAATCTCCAAAGACTTGGACTTTCATTGTTGCTTGATTAGTGTGAGACTTTGTGGGGTTCACATGTCTTGCATGTTGAGGGTTGAGCGCAAAAAAAGAAATAGGGAAATTTAATAACAAAATGTCTTTTAATTGTTTGTTTTTTTGAAGATTTTCTTATCCTTGACTTTTTTACTAGCCATCACTACAAAATGTTTGTATACCCTTTTCAATCTTGAGCCATTCTTGAGAGGGTTTATTTTCTTTCTATTTATAGCTAAATTATTTCTATGACTACACTATGATTAAATACAATGTGCCGATCAACAAAATAAATCACGAAGAGCTTTCCATTTGTCTATAAAAGTTTTTTTTTTTCAACAAAATATCATACTTCTTTCAAACTCAATCTTCTATTAAACTTAATATATCGGTGTATTTTAGATACTGAAATGTGATGTTATTTTTCTGTGTTTTTTAACTTTTATTTTACATGAAAGAAAATATTTGTCTGTGTTATCTGTTATCTTTATCTTCCAGAAAAAGACCTACCAGTGTATTAAATGCCAAATGACGTTTGAGACGGAAAGGGAGATTCAGATTCATGTCGCTAATCACATGATCGGTGAGTGAGGCGCAGCTCTTCCATTCTGTGTTATACTCTTCAGTGTGTGTGTGTGTGTGTGTGTGTGTGTGTGTGTGTGTGTGTGTGTGTGTGTGTGTGTGTGTGTGTGTGTGTGTGTGTGTGTGTGTGTGTGTGTGTGTGTGTGTGTGTGTGTGTGTGTGTGTGTGTGTCAAATGTTGATACTGCATTTCGGGTACTGTGACCGTCTCCTTGTTTTTTTGTTTTTTTTCTATTGGTTTAACACCACAACCATTGCAATTGTGTTCTCCCCTCACACGTTTAATATAAACACTAGCAGATACAGCAGCTAGCCAGAGCAACGCACACACACACACACACACACACACACACACACACACACACACACACACACACACACACACACACACACACAGGTGGCAGACCGACAGGTGAAATGAAGAGCTCTTTTTGACTTGTGAGCTGCCTGGACCAGCTGCTGTGCAATTTACCACTTGGCTACACCACTGAGGGTTGGATTACTTGACTTAGAAACCACTCAACATTACCGATCAAACTTTATACACTGAGTGTAAAACTAGAGACATCTTTCAGGAGCCACAGTGACAAGTTTCAGATATTCACTCCTAACGTTAAACACCTGGCTATTCACCACTCAGTGGGAGTGTTTATAGCTTGGCCTGGAAGAAGTCCAAACGCCACATAGCATACGATGCTCTGATGCTGCTGCAGGTGTGGTGAGTTGACACTGAGGAGAGTCAAAGTTATCCATGGTTTTATATACTGCATAATTTTAGTAGATAAAACCGTGTAACATGTAGCACTGTTGTATTTTGGCTTTCACCATTGTACTGGAAGAGTATATAGACACATTTTGTATAGCTTTACATTTTTACAAAAGTATTAGCCGCGCAAAGTTAAATTCAGTATTTGTATTTGTGCTCAAAAGCTATAGAAATGTAATGCTTCATCATTTTGGTCCCATGATCGGGCTCAGAAAAGTTGTTACAAAATTGTTTGTGAGTTCAGCTATTATAGGTGGAGTTTAACTAGAAACTTGTGTTTAACTAACAACTACCTCTGTAGTTTAAAGTGTTCTTTTATGAGCTTCCCCTGTGGCAGTGTTTTCAGTTCGCTGCTATTTGCTGCCTTAGCATCTCTGTCGTCATGGAGATTAACGAGGTGGACCTGCGAGTTGTTCTGAGCAACAAACGCTGTGTGTGTGTGTGTGTGTGTGTGTGTGTGTGTGTGTGTGTGTGTGTGTGTGTGTGTGTGTGTGTGTGTGTGTGTGTGTGTGTGTGTGTGTGTGTGTGTGTGTGTGTGTGTGTGTGTGTGTGTGTGTGTGTGTGAATGCTGACATCGCTCTGAGTCATCTAGTAATGTCTGGAGATGTTAGAGAGGAGAGAGTTGAAACAGAAGTACAGCTGGAGTAACTTTTACTTCTTTTCCCCATGGAACACACACACACACACACAGTCATACACTCTGTCTCACACACACAATCACAGATTGACACAAAAACACGGACACACACTCCTACACATGCACACATAAAGGAACACACACTAAGTGGGGCTGGGCGATATGGAGAAAATCAAAGTGGGTAAAGGCAAATAATAGAACAGCTTGAACAGTCTGGTAAATTCAGAAATTATTCAGCCTGTGAAAACAGGAAAAGACAATGCTTATTACATATTACGATATCCAAAATCTCAGGCGAAATCCAGTTCAATATATGAATATATTGCCCAGCCCTAAATCTAAGTATAGTTTCTACCTTCTTTTACCCTTCTTTTGTCTTTTACCTAACCTCTTCACTGCATTACTGAAGCAACTCCCATTTCATTATTTCCATTTTTGTCATCCTTTTGTCCTCCGGTCCTTCTTTGCTTATGTCTTTTCCTCTTTTTTCCTAGATCCCCTACACCCCCTTCACTCACTCACACACACACATACACACACACACACACACACACACACTCAAACACACACACAAATATGCCGCACAGTGGTGGCACGTTTGGGTTAATTAACATGCTAATTGTGTGAAAACCTAGCACAGATTAATTATGAAATTGATGCGGATTATTTCCAAGAGCTTGCCCAGTTCCTATTATTACATTTCCTACAACCCTACCCACCCCTATCCCACGAAAAAGCAGATACTAAAAAGAAAGATCTTTGCTATATCTTTTTGGTAGTGCCAAAACTACGAGATCAAAAATAAGATGGTCATTTCTCTGTCATCTTTCATTTTCTCGCCTTCACTGTAGGTCTTTCATTTTCTTGAGCTCTGTTCTCTCCTCGCTTTAACATGTGTCTCGTGTAATCCAGTGACAAGTGCACAATCACGAATAATAGCTCAGACGTTTAATTCTTCCGTTAAGCAGTATTCCATTTTCCTATTGATTAACTCAAATGCAATTTGTCAAGTGGTAGACAACATTTGGATATAGTGTATCTGGCTACAAGAAAAGTTCCTAACAGAGGCACAATATGTGATGGTGTGAAAGTGTTACCTCGTCAAATTCTTCTCTTTTTCTCATTCAGTTCTCTTCCTCACCTTAATCCTCTTTTTTTCATTTATGACAACCCCCATTGTCACCTTTGGGGAGGTGTCACTGCCTGTCTACTAGTCTCATCAGGACACACATGCATGTTTTATCATCAGCTCTCACATTCTATAACTCTGCCACTGGCAGGTGTGCTTGTGTCACTTCTGATATTCTCACATGGTTCAGTGAAACACCCTAAGGCATGAGACTGCCTCTCAGCCTGTCTGCCTGTTTGTGTGCTGCTGAAAAATGTGCGCGAAGAGGGAAAATCTAAAATAACATTACATGTGAAGCAGTCTGCCTCCCATCCAGTCAGTGACCATGACGCGTTTCGACTGGTTGAGGGAGCAGAGAGGAGGGAGTTTGGCTTATCGAGGCCAGTATTGTGACTGTCACATTGCTCCATGGGTAATACATGGTGCACCCTACGGTCCTGTTAATTACGCTGTCAGGAAGAGACAGAGAGACAACATTCAAGCAGATAAAGGAAGAGATGGTCAAAGTGAGAAGTCTAGAGAGAAATCCATAGCGCTGAGGAGGAATCCTCACAAGTATCACTGGTCCACAGTTAGGTGAAAATAGTTTTTACCAAAACATATTTACTAATTGCCTTTTAATTTGTTTCAAAGGCAGTAGTATTACACTTACGTGTCACCAAATTCATAAAATAAAAGCCTGATGATGTATTCAAACAATTATTTCTGACCTGCCATTAGCTGTTTTTTTTGTTTTTGTTTTTTAAATTTTGCAAGTGGCTGCAAAGGACAAAGGGACTCTTTGGTGTCTTTTCAGCAGAACATTTTCAAAAGTTGAGAAAGATTGGACCTTTTGAAAAATGAGTGAGAAACATGAATTCTTTTTATCTCAGGAAACAAATAATGATGCCAGTGGCTTTCAGGAAAGACTCATTGTTGGGGCAAATATTGGTCAATAAAGAAGGAGCACATTATTATGGTTGTAGAGAGGAACTTGCTCATTAGGTGACAGAAAATATATAAATAACAAATCATATCGTCTGCCATTTTGAACATCTAGTGTGAAAATAACATAGCAGTTTGCTTTTCATGATGTAGAACTGAAAGTCTGCACCACACACATGCTTAAGACTTTACATTTAAAGAAGAGACCCTGAAAATGCCACTGGTTCTCAGTCCAGTTTCGGCTTTACTGTGATGGTAAAGTCACAGCCGGTGTGTTTTCCCGCTAGCCCTGGCTCTAACACAACACACAATTTAATTAAAGCACCATGTGGTCAATGCTCTGCTCTAGAGGCAGATATATGGAGAGAGGAAGAGACTGAGGAAAGGGAGACAAGATGGGAGGGAAAGAGAAATTATGCAAAAGGTTAAAGGGGCACAAAGAAATTAACAGTTGAGTAATTGTCCCTCTTGGCTTGTTCACCATTTTGGCAGATTCTGAATCTATTATAGGGCTTTACAAGGTGTTGTCATGTAAAGGCAGGCAGCACTCAGCTGTAGGCGGTCTGTACTATGTGCACTTATGTGTAAAGCGTTGTGCTTGTGTTCAGTTAATGATGATGTATGTGAAGCAAAGTAGCAACTGCAACTACCTAGCTTTTTGGATAGATCTCCAGTGTTGATTATTTTTTTCTGGCTTGTAGCTTCAGCCAGTACACATGTCACATTTCAATGTGATGGTTAAACTGAAAACAATGAGAGAAACTCCTAACAGGTGTCCAGCTGTTTCTCTTAAAGCCCCACATGCACACATAAATATCACCTGGTCACCAGGGTTAGGGTTACAGGATTTACCCCTGAAATACCCAGAATGCACCAAACTGTGACATCAACATCCCTAGCACTATAGAAATACAAACTCATATTAAGTGATTGCTAGGGTTGGGTACCAAACTCTGTACTTTTTTCAGTACTACCGAGTACCGATTCACGTTAAATCAAACTGTGCCAAATTTCGGTTGCTGAGAACACATAAGCGCGAGCGTATCTGTCCTTCCTGCATGTTGACAGAGAGCGGGGATCCGAGACACGTGGTTGTACTTTTTAAAACTCCACGCAGACACCGTTTGTTTCAATATTCTGTAATATAATGGTGAGCCGAAAGCAGTCGCGATGCAGTTACAAAGGCAGGCACAACAGGGGTCTCTATGACAAGCTGGGGGTTGTTGGGGAAGGCAACTTTATTTCTACAGCACATTTCAGCAACACGCAATTCAAAGTAGTTTTCATAAAACATTAAAGAGCAGCTAATAAAATAATGTAAAAATACAAGAATAAAAGTTCCAGTGCATGGCAGAACCGCATTGTTTTTGAACACTCAATAATGTTAGTACACTGGTAGTGCCCACACTTGGTAAACACACACACACACACACACACACACACACACACACACACACACACACACACACACACACACAACACACACCACACACACACACACACACACACACAAAGCCGAAGTCCATCTCCCACACACTGAGGAGAGATAGCTAGAGAGAGAAATAAGGCTATCAATTTTTGCCTTAGGTACCTGCTTGCCATTTGAGAATTATTTTGGTATTTTTGTGTGTGAGACAAAGGGTGA